>NC_080045.1:32702228-32749006 GCF_012489685.1 Lotus japonicus | reverse complement strand
GAGAAATTCCTTAGGGGCAGTATACGTGTTATGTTGAGGGTGTGTGGTTTCCGTAGCGGAATCGTTAGGGACTTGATATCAGGATATTTGTGGTTACTGGATGTTAGGAACTCATTGACTATTCCAGTGAGTTTTTTCTAAATCTTCACCTTCGAGGTATTAGGCCTGATCAACTTAATGTTGAGGGGGAGATATTCGCGAATCAGAACTGGCAATGGACTTGATAGATGGATTGGTAAGGTTGATTTGATTGGATCGAGGACTAGTTGAGTTGAGAGGTAAAGTTCGCGTGAAGTATTTGTTTGCTTGCGAAGGAGTTATAGTTTTAAGAAATGGATATTCATTTAAGAAGTATTGAAGAATTAAAGGACATTTGAGGTCCAAACTTGGTGAAAGTTTAGGTTTAAGTCTATAATACTTGCCCTAAGTGCTTAGGACTCAAAGTTTGTCAGGTTTTGATCGAGAGACTAAGTATCAGATTGATTGGAGGACGATCTAGTTACGGAAATAGTGAGTTAGTGTTAAGATGAATACTTGAGGTTGTTATATGTGGACAAATTTCTTAGAGTCTAAGAGTGAATGGGACTTTGTTATGAAGTCCGATGTTGCATGCTGGGGTTAGCAAGTGATTTTCACTAAGTTGAATGAGGGTCTTAGGGTTAAGATTGACCTTGGGAGGTGAAAATCATGTACGAATAAGATATTTAGTGGTGTTAGCATTAACGATTGTAGTTAAACCTCAGAATGTTGAGGGATCGGATGATAAAATGACTAGTTAAGTTTCCCGAGGTACAGTTATGATTTGATCTTCTAGGGAATAAGTTCGGATTTGGGGGAAGTGTTAAGGATTTTAGGTAATTGTAAAGTGGGTTGTGAATAAGTGAAGGTTGGTTTTATGGTTCGAGTAAGGGAAGTCTCGAAAAAGGGGAGATGACAATGATGGATTGTAAGATATTGATATGATGATTAGCTTATAAGTTGTTGATGAATGGATGTTAAAAGGGATTGGGTCTAGCGATGCACAAGGTATCAAGACTCGAGTCGAGTTTTAATTTGAATGATGACTAAGTAGAAGATTGATTTCAGGGTGCGAATAAGGATAGTTACGAAGTTAGAGGTAATGATTAATGGACTAGTAGATTCCAAGGGAATTGTTCGTCTATGAGTTATAGAGCGATCGAGTTAAGTTTTGAAACATGAGTGAAGATCACAAGGACAAGTTGAACATTCACTCTGGAATGGCAGAGGTGTACGAGTTTTAAGCAGAATATCGAACGAACGAAAGCAAATGAGCAAGTGGATAAGGCTGTGCGATTGCACCGAGTGTCAACCAATATTATTTCCAACATAGAACCGACACGAGTGGTCGAGCCGGACGACATAGAGCTGAAAGATGAACTGTCTTTCGAAAACGCCGCCAATTAGCATTGGTGACACAAGGATAAAACAGTTGAGGGGAATAGAGATTGTGTTGGTGACAATCATTTGGAACAAGGACATAGGCGATGCTACATGGGAGCTTAAGGAACAGATCGAGGAACAGTATCTGGAATTTCTACTGAACCGTAAGTTTCGAGGTCGAAACTTTCTTTTTGGAGGGTAGTAATGTGAGACCCAAGATTTTAAGCTTAAAATAAATTAGTGAATTCCTTATTAACGAATAAGTTCGATGTATCGTGAAGGGAAACCTGAACAAGAGTTTATTGGATGAAATAAATTTATGAAGGAGAAGGTTCAGGAAAAATTCAAGGATTGTATCAAAACCGATAAGAGTTATAGCACGATTAATATTCGCCTAAGCCTAGGTCAAAGACACTAGTAAATAGCTAATTTACACTTTAGGACGCGATGGAAACTAATTCCAAAAATCTTCAGAGAAATGTTAGAATTTCTCTTATTCGTCTATAAACAAGTATTTCGATGCGAATCCCTGGAATGTACGAACGTCAAATTCCAATTCTCGGAAGTTTGCCGAAACGGAATCCCTGATAGTTCAAAAACCCTAAAATCGACGGACGATGAAGACTTTTTCTATTCGGAGCTTCAAATAAAGATTTCATCCGCGCACGCCCACTCTAATCGACGTTCCAAATCTTTCTTCAGAAGGAAGTTTCTGCATCCGAGGTCAATAACATAAAGTGCATAAAGTGCATTTTTAATGCCGGTAAGCATTAAAAACAAGCCTCGAAAACCAAAAATCATACTGATATTTCTTTGAAGAATTAGAAGATTCAGCGGGAAGAATATCGTGTCTAAAATACGTTGGAATCAGTAGGAAAAATCGGAATTGCGAAATTTTCATTTTTCCGCATTTTCCATTTCCTATATATAGTATGAAAAATGAAAAAAAAAAACAAAAAAATCCCAAAACACACACACACGGCCGAGAGCTCTTGGAGGAAAGGAGGAAAAGTGTTTTTTTTTCCAATTCTTGACCGATCGTCGTTCCGTTCGTTGCTAATCGAAGACATCGAGGTATAGTTACTATCCCTCACTTCTGATCGTCAGATCTGTCGACTTTTTCTATGTTTTTCTGAGCTCAAAGTTTGGAGCTTTTTGTAAAACTGTCCAAATAACTTGATTTCAGTGTCTAAACTTATTGACTACGTGCTCTGGAGCATGAATATCCGGTTGTTTTCTGTTGAATCTCGCCGAATTGCCGCCGAGTTTCAATTCTGCTCAAAAACCCATTTTTATGCTGAGGTTCCGCTTTTTGGATCAAAAACTCTCGACTGAGCTTAGCTTTAGTAGGATTAGTTGTTATAAATGTCGTTAGGATCGACCCCATCTAATTTGTTTTTCGAAATTCTGATTTTGAGTTTCCGAGCTAAAAATATTGACCAAAATACCCCTGCGACAGTTTTCGACCCGATAATTTTTCTGAGAGTTTCCCTGGCCTAGATATCGCCTAAGAATACCTAGGAATTGATTTAGATCGAAGAAAAAGTTCGAAAACCCTATTTTCCATAGTGGCCGAAACCTATTTGCTTGGGTACCGTGTCCAAAAATAATTTTTGAGTCTCTATGACCTGAGCCATTGCGTAGCTCTTTCAATTGTCGAAATTTTGGCGCTGGTTTTGTGTCATTCCGAGTTCTGTAGCTCGAGTTATGCACGTTTTAGCGAATAAAGTCTTTTTGTACAAAACTTGAATCGAGTCAAAACTCATCCATTCGGGGGAAGCCCTTCCATTCGTGCCTAAATGTTGTACTCTGAAGCTTCTCGAGCTTTGTCGACCATTAGTTAGGATTGTTTCGACTGTATCGACTTGTGTTGATTCATTATTGCTTTGTTTGCTCAAAGGTTCAATTGTGGAAACATTGGGATTGACTGAGCAAGCTTGTGAGCGAGACCTGCACCGCGAGACTAGAACAACTCGAGGTTAGGGCAACTTACTTACTAGCTATTTGTATTGTAGGCGTCGATAACTTCGACTTGAGTATTGCTTGATATTGAATATTGCTTGGATATTGTTTATCGCTTTGAATTGGAAAATGTTTTCTGGAGGCTTCGGCCGGGTGAACTTATATGAGACGTGTGTCTCCGTTTTCTGAGAGGCTTCGGCCGTTTACTGGTTTCTGTCTTATCGCTTTCTAGTGGATATGACAAGGTTATGTTTACAGCACTGCCATATTGATTCATCGCTCGATAGAGCTTGATGTATTTGCGTTTATGATTAAATTGTGCTGACTATATTCGTGCATTTTGATGCCACTTTTGGAGTGTAGAATACACTTACCTTCGTCATGACAAGGACGGGTTTGTTTTGGGAACGTTTGTTAGGTCGGACCAAGGTTCGAACCTTCATTGTTCTAGGGGATCTAGTGTTTTCTCGGGGAGTTGTTTGGGTTTGATGGAAACTTTGAACTTATAGAGTTTTGGACTGAAAATAATCATAATCTGTTTTATGTAAATAAATCCATAATATATTTATTAAGAATATAATGTTTTTAATTAATGACGATGATTCAACGGAAAAGACTTAGGAATGAAAGTGAGTTGGAAAACGGGAATGGGTCGGTGATCCTAGCTTTGGGAACTTTATTTTGAAAGGTGTTGGAAATGAAAAACTGAACTTTGGAATTAACGACATAATGGACTAATTCACGATGGAACATTTTGCCTAATAAGAGAACTATTGTTTTAAGGGAACTCATTTTATGGGAAAGAATTTGAAGACGGGCTTTAGCCAAGGGTCTGGGCGTTAGTAAGGTACCTAGTAGAGTACACTTGGCACAACAGGTAGTGACGGTCAGCCGTGTAGAGTTGTATCGTGCCTGTTGATGTCTGGCGTAGCAAGCAGAATGGTTAAACCCGTGGGGTCACAACCGACTTGACTATAGCCTAGGTTTCTCATTGTAGATGCCTTTGGTCAATGAACCAATTTTACCTGTGAGGACGAATCGTTGTTTAGCTAACCATATTGCACCCATGCATACACGCGATGAAGTGCCAAGTGGAGTACTTCGGTATAGCAGGAAGCAACGATCAGCCGTGTAGAGTTGAATCGGTCCTGACTATACCTGGCACAACAGGAGGTAACGATCATCCATGTAGAGTTGTATCGTGCCTGTTGATGTCCGGCATAGCAAGCAGAAATGGTCGAACCATGTAGAGTTGGATCGTCTTGACTATAGCCAAAGGTGATAAGCGACGCCCGAGCAGAAATGGTTAAACACGAGGCCAGTGTTACGACCGTCTCGAGGTGCCCAGCCTTTAAGTGGCAATACCATTGGTTTGTCCCGTCGCCAAGCAGAGTGACGTTATTCGGGTTTGTGTCTGCATTGGCACACCATGCATCTTATTATGATTACCGTTGTATGACATATCATGCACTCTAACTATAATTGTTGAGACTTGATGATTTGATGTTGATAAACATCGTTATGTGTTTTGATGATTGAATTGTGTAAGAGATTTGATAACATGTCATGTATATACCTTAGGGTAGGCAACGCATAACTTATATGTATATATACAACATATATATACCCCCTTTATCGCATGTTGGTTGTATATCTATTGTATTCTGTAAGTTGACCCTAGCGCCTTGGCTTTGTTTGTATATTTGTGTTTGGGCGGTCGGCCTACTGCCAGGCGTCCGTCAGCCGATTCGTGATGACTCGTCACTCGAGGAGGACCAGGAGCGTAATGACTATTACTGAAGCTTTCGACGAGGACCCGGACTTCAGGCCTGATCGAGGAAGGGTCGATGAAAGTAGTGTGGGATATGGGTGGTTAGAGTCTTTGAGTTGGTTGTTAGAGTCATAGCTCTGATTGTCATTCCTTATTTTGGGGCAGGGCAGGTCCCCGACTATTAGCTTTTCGTGTGATTCCCTTCCATGAGGATCACAGGGAGTTTGTCGGACGTAGGAAGTCTTTTGAGGCCGTTTTGGGCCGACTTACTTTCGTTGGAGGACTGTATTCAGAATACTTGACCTTTTGTTTTAGTTTGTACATAATTGCCCACGGGCACTACCTTTCCGTCACTGGAGGTCACTCGTGACGATGTTTTTAGTTGCAGCGAGGGCTGTGCTTGTATTGTATATTAATCGCTGTTAATCGCGATTGGGTTGAGTCTTTATTTCGACAAGTCTTTTTATTTAAACAAAACGAAAAAAAATACCTGCTTTTCGGCTTTATTTTATTTTGAGTTACTAAAGTGACGCCACCGAAATCGGGGTGTTACATTGTGGTATCAGAGCTTGTCGAGTCTTTCGGGAGTCTTTGGGGAATAGGTCTTCTGTGCTAGGTTGTGTGACTCTGCAAAGAGAAAAAATTGATTGTCTGCCAAGCGATCTTCGCTTTAATTGATTGAAGTTGCTACCTAATCATATTGTATAGCTATGCATAATACTATCTTATGATTGGTACTGACTGTTTGCTAAACGAATACAGAACATGGTGAACGCGAACCAACTTGCTGAGATGGTGGCCACTTTGGTCCAAGCAATGACTGTACAAACGAATGACAATGCACATAGGTGTGCTGTTGAGGATGCACGTGAGCTACACCGGCTTCAGAGAGAAGCAGCCCTGGACCAGAACAGGGGATTGAATGATTTCAGAAGACAGAATCCACCCAAGTTCACGGGTGGGACCGACCCGGACGAGGCGGATCTCTGGATCCAAGAGATTGAGAAGATTTTTGAAGTACTACAGACTAGTGAAGGGGCCAAGGTGGGCCTGGCAACTCATCTACTGCTGGGCGATGCTGAGTACTGGTGGAGGGGCGCCAGAGGGATGATGGAGGCAAACCATGTTGAGGTGAACTGGAATTCTTTTCGTGCTGCTTTTCTGGAGAAGTATTTTCCTGATAGTGCTCGTGACGAGCGTGAGTCGCAGTTTCTGACTCTTCGCCAAGGGAGCATGACTATTCCGGAATATGCTGCTAAGTTGGAATCTTTGGCCAAACACTTCCGATTTTTCCGTGATCAGGTTGATGAACCCTATATGTGCAAGCGCTTTGTGAGGGGACTGAGAGCTGACATTGAGGACTCAGTGAGACCGTTGGGAATTATGCGGTTTCAAACTTTGGTGGAGAAGGCTACCGAGGTGGAGCTGATGAAAAATAGAAGGATGAATAGAGCAGGAATTGGGGGACCGATGAGGTCGAGCTCCCAAGACAACAAGGGAAAAGGAAAGTTACAGATGAAGAAGCCTTATCAGCGTCCTACGGGGGAAGGGTTTACCCCAGGACCGTACAGGCCTACGATTGCTGCTGCGGGAGGAGCAGGAAGCCAAGCTGGGAGCCGTGAGATGACATGTTTTAAATGCGGGGAGATTGGGCACTACTCCACGAAATGCCCGAAGGGGAAGCCGAGGTGTTTCAAGTGTGATCTACCAGGACATCTGGCCAACAACTGCAAGACACCCAAGGTTGAGCCATTTGTCAACACCATAAGGGGAAAGCGCCCTGCTGCTAGAGGAAGAGTTTATATCATGGATGGTGAAGGAGCTGAGGAGTTAACCGGAGGAGAGCGCAAGAACGATGGTAACCTTCTAACTATTCTTTCTCATTCTAGTACAACATGCTCTTCATTACTCTCGTAGAATGTGCAACACACCTAACTTACTTATACCGTTTAAGCTTTGACCTTATGGTTAATACACCTATTAAGACTTTATTTGACGGTTACTCGTGTTTAAACTATAGAAGTTACACGAGGTTTAGGATGACACGCTAAGCCTGGAAAGTAGTCTCGCACCGATGCGTTTATAAGGAAGCTAGAAGCTGAAGAATGAATCTTAGAGAAATTCCTTAGGGGCAGTATACGTGTTATGTTGAGGGTGTGTGGTTCCGTAGCGGAATCGTTAGGGACTTGATATCAGGATATTTGTGGTTACTGGATGTTAGGAACTCATTGACTGTTCCAGTGAGTTTTTCTAAATCTTCACCTTCGAGGTATTAGGCCTGATCAACTTAATGTTGAGGGGGAGATATTCGGAATCAGAACTGGCAATGGACTTGATAGATGGATTGGTAAGGTTGATTTGATTGGATCGAGGACTAGTTGAGTTGGGAGGTAAAGTTCGCGTGAAGTATTTGTTTGCTTGCGAAGGAGTTATAGTTTTAAGAAATGGATATTCATTTAAGAAGTATTGAAGAATTAAAGGACATTTGAGGTCCAAACTTGGTGAAAGTTTAGGTTTAAGTCTATAATACTTGCCCTAAGTGTTTAGGACTCAAAGTTTGTCAGGTTTTGATCGAGAGACTAAGTATCGGATTGATTGGAGGACGATCTAGTTACGGAAATAGTGAGTTAGTGTTAAGATGAATACTTGAGGTTGTTATATGTGGACAAATTTCTTAGAGTCTAAGAGTGAATGGGACTTTGTTATGAAGTCCGATGTTGCATGCTGGGGTTAGCAAGTGATTTTCACTAAGTTGAATGAGGGTCTTAGGGTTAAGATTGACCTTGGGAGGTGAAAATCATGTACGAATAAGATATTTAGTGGTGTTAGCATTAACGATTGTAGTTAAACCTCAGAATGTTGAGGGATCGGATGATAGAATGACTAGTTAAGTTTCCCGAGGTACAGTTATGATTTGATCTTCTAGGGAATAAGTTCGGATTTGGGGGAAGTGTTAAGGATTTTAGGTAATTGTAAAGTGGGTTGTGAATAAGTGAAGGTTGGTTTTATGGTTCGAGTAAGGGAAGTCTCGAAAAAGGGGAGATGACAATGATGGATTGTAAGATATTGATATGATGATTAGCTTATAAGTTGTTGATGAATGGATGTTAAAAGGGATTGGGTCTAGCGATGCACAAGGTATCAAGACTCGAGTCGAGTTTTAATTTGAATGATGACTAAGTAGAAGATTGATTTCAGGGTGCGAATAAGGATAGTTACGAAGTTAGAGGTAATGATTAATGGACTAGTAGATTCCAAGGGAATTGTTCGTCTATGAGTTATAGAGCGATCGAGTTAAGTTTTGAAACATGAGTGAAGATCACAAGGACAAGTTGAACATTCACTCTGGAATGGCAGAGGTGTACGAGTTTTAAGCAGAATATCGAACGAACGAAAGCAAATGAGCAAGTGGATAAGGCTGTGCGATTGCACCGAGTGCCAACCAATATTATTTCCAACATAGAACCGACACGAGTGGTCGAGCCGGACGACATAGAGCTGAAAGATGAACTGTCTTTCGAAAACGCCGCCAATTAGCATTGGTGACACAAGGATAAAACAGTTGAGGGGAATAGAGATTGTGTTGGTGACAATCATTTGGAACAAGGACATAGGCGATGCTACATGGGAGCTTAAGGAACAGATCGAGGAACAGTATCTGGAATTTCTACTGAACCGTAAGTTTCGAGGTCGAAACTTTCTTTTTGGAGGGTAGTAATGTGAGACCCAAGATTTTAAGCTTAAAATAAATTAGTGAATTCCTTATTAACGAATAAGTTCGATGTATCGTGAAGGGAAACCTGAACAAGAGTTTATTGGATGAAATAAATTTATGAAGGAGAAGGTTCAGGAAAAATTCAAGGATTGTATCAAAACCGATAAGAGTTATAGCACGATTAATATTCGCCTAAGCCTAGGTCAAAGACACTAGTAAATAGCTAATTTACACTTTAGGACGCGATGGAAACTAATTCCAAAAATCTTCAGAGAAATGTTAGAATTTCTCTTATTCGTCTATAAACAAGTATTTCGATGCGAATCCCTGGAATGTACGAACGTCAAATTCCAATTCTCGGAAGTTTGCCGAAACGGAATCCCTGATAGTTCAAAAACCCTAAAATCGACGGACGATGAAGACTTTTTCTATTCGGAGCTTCAAATAAAGATTTCATCCGCGCACGCCCACTCTAATCGACGTTCCAAATCTTTCTTCAGAAGGAAGTTTCTGCATCCGAGGTCAATAACATAAAGTGCATAAAGTGCATTTTTAATGCCGGTAAGCATTAAAAACAAGCCTCGAAAACCAAAAATCATACTGATATTTCTTTGAAGAATTAGAAGATTCAGCGGGAAGAATATCGTGTCTAAAATACGTTGGAATCAGTAGGAAAAATCGGAATTGCGAAATTTTCATTTTTCCGCATTTTCCATTTCCTATATATAGTATGAAAAATGAAAAAAAAAACAAAAAAATCCCAAAACACACACACACGGCCGAGAGCTCTTGGAGGAAAGGAGGAAAAGTGTTTTTTTTCCAATTCTTGACCGATCGTCGTTCCGTTCGTTGCTAATCGAAGACATCGAGGTATAGTTACTATCCCTCACTTCTGATCGTCAGATCTGTCGACTTTTTCTATGTTTTTCTGAGCTCAAAGTTTGGAGCTTTTTGTAAAACTGTCCAAATAACTTGATTTCAGTGTCTAAACTTATTGACTACGTGCTCTGGAGCATGAATATCCGGTTGTTTTCTGTTGAATCTCGCCGAATTGCCGCCGAGTTTCAATTCTGCTCAAAAACCCATTTTTATGCTGAGGTTCCGCTTTTTGGATCAAAAACTCTCGACTGAGCTTAGCTTTAGTAGGATTAGTTGTTATAAATGTCGTTAGGATCGACCCCATCTAATTTGTTTTTCGAAATTCTGATTTTGAGTTTCCGAGCTAAAAATATTGACCAAAATACCCCTGCGACAGTTTTCGACCCGATAATTTTTCTGAGAGTTTCCCTGGCCTAGATATCGCCTAAGAATACCTAGGAATTGATTTAGATCGAAGAAAAAGTTCGAAAACCCTATTTTCCATAGTGGCCGAAACCTATTTGCTTGGGTACCGTGTCCAAAAATAATTTTTGAGTCTCTATGACCTGAGCCATTGCGTAGCTCTTTCAATTGTCGAAATTTTGGCGCTGGTTTTGTGTCATTCCGAGTTCTGTAGCTCGAGTTATGCACGTTTTAGCGAATAAAGTCTTTTTGTACAAAACTTGAATCGAGTCAAAACTCATCCATTCGGGGGAAGCCCTTCCATTCGTGCCTAAATGTTGTACTCTGAAGCTTCTCGAGCTTTGTCGACCATTAGTTAGGATTGTTTCGACTGTATCGACTTGTGTTGATTCATTATTGCTTTGTTTGCTCAAAGGTTCAATTGTGGAAACATTGGGATTGACTGAGCAAGCTTGTGAGCGAGACCTGCACCGCGAGACTAGAACAACTCGAGGTTAGGGCAACTTACTTACTAGCTATTTGTATTGTAGGCGTCGATAACTTCGACTTGAGTATTGCTTGATATTGAATATTGCTTGGATATTGTTTATCGCTTTGAATTGGAAAATGTTTTCTGGAGGCTTCGGCCGGGTGAACTTATATGAGACGTGTGTCTCCGTTTTCTGAGAGGCTTCGGCCGTTTACTGGTTTCTGTCTTATCGCTTTCTAGTGGATATGACAAGGTTATGTTTACAGCACTGCCATATTGATTCATCGCTCGATAGAGCTTGATGTATTTGCGTTTATGATTAAATTGTGCTGACTATATTCGTGCATTTTGATGCCACTTTTGGAGTGTAGAATACAGTTACCTTCGTCATGACAAGGACGGGTTTGTTTTGGGAACGTTTGTTAGGTCGGACCAAGGTTCGAACCTTCATTGTTCTAGGGGATCTAGTGTTTTCTCGGGGAGTTGTTTGGGTTTGATGGAAACTTTGAACTTATAGAGTTTTGGACTGAAAATAATCATAATCTGTTTTATGTAAATAAATCCATAATATATTTATTAAGAATATAATGTTTTTAATTAATGACGATGATTCAACGGAAAAGACTTAGGAATGAAAGTGAGTTGGAAAACGGGAATGGGTCGGTGATCCTAGCTTTGGGAACTTTATTTTGAAAGGTGTTGGAAATGAAAAACTGAACTTTGGAATTAACGACATAATGGACTAATTCACGATGGAACATTTTGCCTAATAAGAGAACTATTGTTTTAAGGGAACTCATTTTATGGGAAAGAATTTGAAGACGGGCTTTAGCCAAGGGTCTGGGCGTTAGTAAGGTACCTAGTAGAGTACACTTGGCACAACAGGTAGTGACGGTCAGCCGTGTAGAGTTGTATCGTGCCTGTTGATGTCTGGCGTAGCAAGCAGAATGGTTAAACCCGTGGGGTCACAACCGACTTGACTATAGCCTAGGTTTCTCATTGTAGATGCCTTTGGTCAATGAACCAATTTTACCTGTGAGGACGAATCATTGTTTAGCTAACCATATTGCACCCATGCATACACGCGATGAAGTGCCAAGTGGAGTACTTCGGTATAGCAGGAAGCAACGATCAGCCGTGTAGAGTTGAATCGGTCCTGACTATACCTGGCACAACAGGAGGTAACGATCATCCATGTAGAGTTGTATCGTGCCTGTTGATGTCCGGCATAGCAAGCAGAAATGGTCGAACCATGTAGAGTTGGATCGTCTTGACTATAGCCAAAGGTGATAAGCGACGCCCGAGCAGAAATGGTTAAACACGAGGCCAGTGTTACGACCGTCTCGAGGTGCCCAGCCTTTAAGTGGCAATACCATTGGTTTGTCCCGTCGCCAAGCAGAGTGACGTTATTCGGGTTTGTGTCAGCATATTCTGCATTGGCACACCATGCATCTTATTATGATTACCGTTGTATGACATATCATGCACTCTAACTATAATTGTTGAGACTTGATGATTTGATGTTGATAAACATCGTTATGTGTTTTGATGATTGAATTGTGTAAGAGATTTGATAACATGTCATGTATATACCTTAGGGTAGGCAACGCATAACTTATATGTATATATACAACATATATATACCCCCTTTATCGCATGTTGGTTGTATATCTATTGTATTCTGTAAGTTGACCCTAGCGCCTTGGCTTTGTTTGTATGTTTGTGTTTGGGCGGTCGGCCTGCTGCCAGGCGTCCGTCAGCCGATTCGTGATGACTCGTCACTCGAGGAGGACCAGGAGCGTAATGACTATTACTGAAGCTTTCGACGAGGACCCGGACTTCAGGCCTGATCGAGGAAGGGTCGATGAAAGTAGTGTGGGATATGGGTGGTTAGAGTCTTTGAGTTGGTTGTTAGAGTCATAGCTCTGATTGTCATTCCTTATTTTGGGGCAGGGCAGGTCCCCGACTATTAGCTTTTCGTGTGATTCCCTTCCATGAGGATCACAGGGAGTTTGTCGGACGTAGGAAGTCTTTTGAGGCCGTTTTGGGCCGACTTACTTTCGTTGGAGGACTGTATTCAGAATACTTGACCTTTTGTTTTAGTTTGTACATAATTGCCCACGGGCACTACCTTTCCGTCACTGGAGGTCACTCGTGACGATGTTTTTAGTTGCAGCGAGGGCTGTGCTTGTATTGTATATTAATCGCTGCTAATCGCGATTGGGTTGAGTCTTTATTTCGACAAGTCTTTTTATTTAAACAAAACGAAAAAAAATACCTGCTTTTCGGCTTTATTTTATTTTGAGTTACTAAAGTGACGCCACCGAAATCGGGGTGTTACAGAAAAATTTTCGGATCAAAAACTGTCGCAGGGGTATTTTGGTCATTATTTTCAGCTCAGAATTTCAAAACTGGATTTTCGAAAAACAAATTGGATGGGGACGTCAACAATGACGTTTATGACGACTAATCCTACTAGTACTAAGCTAAGTCGTGAATTTTTAACGTAAAGAACGAAACTTTGCCCAGAAATGGGTTTTTCCAACAGAAATGGATCCCGGCGGCATTTCGGCGACATTCGGCAAAATGTAATCCGCTAAACACGCTCAGGAGCATGCAGGGAATAAGTTTAGACACTGAAATCAGCTTATTTGAACAGTTTTACAAAAAGCTCAAAACTTTGAGCACAGAAAGACATAGAGAAAGTCGACATAAACGACGATCAGAAGTGAGATATGGTATTCCTACCTCGAGCTCTTCGATTAGCAACGAACTGTGCGGCAAACGGGCAAGAAACGGCGAAAATCAAATCCTCCTCCTCTCCTTGGAAGCTCGCGGGTTTGGGGAAAGAAAATGGGAAGTTTTTGAAAAAATTTTCATTTTCTCGCTATTTATAGGTTTTGAAAAATTTGGAAAAATGAAAATTTCGCGATTCCGATTTTTCCTGCGTATTCCTCGGAGAATTCTAAGTTAGGTTCTGGCGACAGAATTCCAGAACTCAAAACAGGTTTCTTGGAATTTAATCAAACGATCCAAAGTCGGTGTAAATCGATTTTACCCGAAAAGTCACTTTTTGCAGTTGATGTCGGATGAGAAAACTTTGTTCTGAAGAAAGATTCCAAACATCGAGAGAAATGGGTGTACGCATGTGGAATCTTCGTTTGAAGCTCCGAATAGAAAAAGTCTTCGTCGTCCGTTGATTTTAGGGTTTCGAACTATCAGTGATTCGGTTTCGGCAAACTTCCGAGTATTGGAATTTGACGTTCGTACATTCCAGGGTTTCGTATCGAAATGCTTGTTTATAGACGAATAAGAGAAGTTCTAACATTTCTCTAAAGATTTTTGGAATTAATTTCCATCGTGTCTTAAAATATAAACTAGCTATTTACTAGCGTTCTTGACCTAGTTTTAAGCGAATAATAATCGTGCTATAACTTTTATCGATTTTGATACAATCCTTAGCCTTTTCCTGAACTTTTTCCTTCACAACTTTATTCCATTCAATAAACACTGGTTCAGGTTTTTCCTTCACGTTACATCAAATTAATCGTGAAAAGGAATTTTATTCGGTTTATTCCAAACTTAAAAACTTGGGTCTCACATTACTACCCTCCAAAAAGAAAGTTTCGTCCTCGAAACTTAAGGTTCAGCAAAATGTTCCGGATACTGTTCTTTAATCTTTTCCTTCAGTTCCCATGTCGCATCACCAGTATCCTTGTTCCAAATAACTTTCACCAACACAATCTCTTTTCCCCTCAACTGTTTTATCCTTGTGTCACCAATGCTAATTAGCGGCGTCTCGAACGACAAGTCATCCTTCAACTCGATGTCATCAAGTTCGATAACATGCGTCGGATCCGCAATATACTTTCTCAGTTGCGACACATGAAACACATCGTGAATGTTGAATAGAAATGGTGGTAGTGCAATCTGATAAGCAACTGGTCCTATACGACGAGTAATCTGGTAAGGTCCAATAAACTTTGGCGTAAGTTTCTTCGACTTAATCGCTCGTCCAACTCCTGTAGTCTGTGTAACTCGCAGAAATACATGATCTCCTTTTTCAAATTCTAGAGTTCTGCGCCTCTGATCGGCATAACTTTTCTGTCTACTTTGAGAAGTCTTCATTTTCTCTCTGATCTGTTTGATCTTCTCTGTTGTCTGTTGCAGAAGTTCTGGTCCAACTAACAAATTCTCCCCATCTTGATACCAACACAAAGGTGTTCGACACTTGCGGCCATACAACGCTTCATACGGTGCCATACCTATGCTCATATGAAAACTGTTGTTGTAAGTGAACTCAATCAATGGCAATAGATTATCCCAACTACCCTTGTTGTCCAAAACGCAAGCTCGTAGTAAATCTTCCAATGATTGGATAGTTCTCTCAGTCTGTCCATCAGTCTGTGGGTGGTAAGAAGAACTCAATCTCAACCTTGTTCCCAATGCCTCCTGGAGAGCTCCCCAAAAATGTGATGTAAATTTTGGGTCTCGGTCAGAAACAATACTAGTCGGTACCCCATGAAGGCGTACGATCTCCGCTTTGTAAATCTCCGACAGTTTCTCCACATTGTAGGTAGTTCTCACAGGTATAAAATGAGTCGACTTGGTCAATCGATCCACTATTACCCAAATTGAATCATATCCCTTATGAGTTCTTGGCAAAGATACGACAAAATCCATCGATATGCTGTCCCATTTCCATTCTGGTACATCCAAGCTTTGTAACATACCCGAAGGTTTCTGATGTTCCACTTTCGCTTTCTGACATGTTAAACACGCAGCTACATACTCGGCCACTTGTCTCTTCATTCCTGGCCACCAAAAATTCATCTTCAAGTCTTGATACATCTTTTTCATTCCAGGATGAATACTCAACTTGCTCTTGTGACCTTCGTCCATAGTCAACCTCCTCAGATCAAGATTATTAGGTACGCAAACTCTGTCCTTACACCGTAGGATATTATCATTTCCTACCTTGAATTCCGGGTCCTTACCCTGAATTACCAAGTTCCTTTTCCCGAGTAGAAATTCATCTTGTAACTGTTGGTCTCAGATTTCTTCCATCAATCCATTTGCAATCCTGATCATACCGAACTTCAGTTTTCCCTCGGATGATCTCACATCTAAACTCAAATCTCGAAATTGTTCCAGCAATTGCAGCTCCTTAACCATCATTGACGAGATATGCATCTTCCTGCTCAAGGCATCAACAACAACATTAGCCTTTCCAGGATGATATTGCAAAGTAAACTCATAATCCTTGATGAATTCCATCCATCGTCGTTATCTCATATTCAGCTCTTTCTGGTCAAACAAATATTTCAGACTCTTATGATCACTGAATATAGTGAAAGTGCTTCCATATAAGTAATGTCTCCAGAGCTTCAGTGAAAATACTATAGCAGCTAGCTCTAAATCTTGAGTTGGATAATTCTTCTCGTGAGTCTTCAGTTGTCGTGAAGCATAAGCTACGACTTTCCGATGTTGCATCAGCACACATCCTAAACCTTGATGCGAAGCATCACAGTAGACCTCATACGGTTCCTCTGGTTGTGGCAGAACTAGTACAGGTGACGTTGTCAAACGTTCCTTCATCGTCTGGAAACTTGTTTCACAAGCTTCGGTCCATGCAAAAGGTTGATCCTTCCTCGTAAGTTGAGTCAAAGGTCCAACAATCTTGGCAAAGTTCTCGATGAAACGACGATAATATCCAGCCAAACCAACAAAACTTCTGATTTCCGTCACAGTCTTTGGCTGTTCCCAAGCCAATACTGTCTCTACCTTTGCTGGATCCACAGCTATACCTTCCTTAGAGATTACATGACCTAAGAATTTAACCTCTTCAAGCCAAAATTCACACTTAGAAGGGTTAGCGTACAACTTCTTCTCCCTCAGCACTTGCAAAACTTGGCGCAGGTGTTTTTCATGGTCCTTAGCATCCTTTGAGTAAATCAGAATGTCGTCGATAAACACTACGACGAATCGATCTAAGAATTCGTGGAAAGTCCTATTCATGTAGTCCATGAAAATAGCAGGTGCATTTGTCACTCCAAATGGCATCACCAAATACTCATAGTGTCCATAGCGAGTTCTGAATGCAGTCTTCTGTATATCCTCAGTCTTCACTCTAATCTGATGATAACCCGACTTCAGGTCTATCTTTGAGAATACAGCAGCTCCTCGAAGTTGATCCATCAAATCATCAATTCTAGGCAACGGATACCTATTCTTGACGGTTGCTCTGTTAAGTTGTCGGTAATCAACACACAATCTAGATCTCCCATCCTTCTTCTTCACCAATAAAACTGGCGCTCCCCAAGGCGAAACACTTGGATGAATGAATCCTTTCGACAAAAGATCTTCTATCTTTGACTTTAGTTCCACTAACTCTGCAGGTGCCATACGATATGGTGCAATCGAAATTGGCCCTGTTCCTTGTACAATGTCAATAGCAAACTCGATGTCGCGTACAGGCGGCAATCCAGGTACATCATCAGGAAATACATCAGTGAAATCTCTCACGACTGGAATATCATTCACATTCGGGTTTCCTTTATCCTCCAGGTTCAGTAGTAGAGAATACTCTTGAGATCCTTCGTTCAGAGAAACGCTAATATGGTTTGCAGATCGATACTCGAAAAGATCCGAGTCACGAAATACCACTCTCTTTCGGTTGCAGTCCAAAAGACAATGATAATGAGATAGCCAATCCATCCCTAGGATAATATCTAAGTTCTTGAGAGTTATGCATACTAGGTTAGCATAAAAGACTATATCTCTATATGTCACCGGACAGTACATGCATGCAGCATTAGCAAGTAGGGTCTTAGTAGGTGTAGTGACTATAAGATCAAAGCTCAAAGCAGTAACAGGTAGTTTCAGTTTGGTCACGCACTCCCTAGAAATAAACGAATGCGTTGCACCGAAATCGAAAAGTACAGCTAGGAGATTACCGTCAATCTCGCAATTCCCTCTGATCAGACCATCAACTCCTTCAGCCTCCTCACCATCCATGGTGTAAACTCTTGCTTTGGCAGCAGGGCGCTTTCCTCGAGCAGTGTTGACAGACGGTTCAGTCTTGGGTGCCCTACACTGACTAGCAGTGTGCCCAAACTTGTCACAATTAAAGCACTTAGGCCTCGCGTCTGTACACGCATTAGCATAGTGCCCCAACTTTCCGCACTTGAAACAGTTCACATTTCTGTTCACAGCCTGATCTCCAGAACCACCAGCAGTACCAGCCATAGGTCTGTAAGATCCTGAGGTAAACCCTCTTCCAGCAGGACGTTGATATGGTTTCTTGTTCTGAAATCTCCCTTTTCCTTGGTAATTTTGAGAACCCGATCTCACCGGTCCTCCAACTCCAGCACGGTTCAACCTCTTATTCTTCATCAATTCAACTTCTGTAGCTTTCTCAACAAGCGACTGAAAACGCATGATTCCCAGTGGCCTCACAGAATCCTCAATATCCGGCCTCAATCCATTGACAAAACGCTTCCACATGTAGCGTTCATCCACATGATCATGGAAAAATTGGAAATGCTTAGCCAAAGACTCCAACTTAGCAGCGAATTCAGGTACAGACATGCTCCCTTGTCGAAGTGTCAGGAACTGTGCCTCTCGCTCATCCCGAGCACTAGTTGGAAAATACTTTTCCAGGAATGCAGTCCGGAAAGAATTCTAGTTGATCTCTTCATTGTTGGCTTCCATGATTCCTCTGGCGCCTCTCCACCAGTACTCAGCATCACCCAGCAGCAGATAAGTTGCCATGCCAACCTTGGCACCTTCAGCAGTTTGCAAAACACCGAAAATCTTCTCAATCTCCTGGATCCAAAGATCCGCTTTATCAGGGTCGGTTCCACCAGTGAACTTAGGAGGATCTTGTCTCCTAAAGTCATTCAATCCCTTATTCTGATCCAGAGTTACTTCTCTCTGACGTTGATGTTGATCACGTGCTTCCTCAGCCGCACGTCTCATAGCACTTTCATTAGCCTGTGCAGTCACAACTTGGGCCATAGTGGTCATCATCTCCGCTAGTTGGTTAGTGTTCACCATGTTCTGTTAAGTCAAACAAACAGTTAGTACTCATCATAAGATAGCATCTAACATAACTATACAATATGATTAAGCAATAACTTCAATCAATTCTAAGCGAAAAATCGCTTGGAGACAATCAATTTTCACTCTTTGCAGAGTCACACAACCTAGCACAGAAGACCTACTCCCCAAAGACTCCCGAAAGACTCGACAAGCTCTAATACCACAAATGTAACACCCCGATTTCGGTGGCGTCACTTTAGTAACCAAAAAGAAACTTAAAGCGGAAAAACGTGAATATATTTTTTTCGATCGATAATTGTTTTAAATAAATAAAGACTTGCCGATTTAATGAAACATCGACAAAATATAAACATGACTAATTTACAGATATATATATATATACACTCCCCACAGCAACAACATACTACGTCACGTGTAACCTCCAGTGACGGAAAAGTAGTGCCTGACGGCAAATATGTACAGCCAAAATATAAGGTCAGTATTCGAAATACAGTCCTCCAAAAGAAAGTAGGTCAGCCCGAAGACCTCCTAGATCCGACCAACTCCCTGTGACTCCCGTAAAGAGAACCACACAAAAAGCTAAAGGGCGGGGACCTACCCTGCCCCAAAATGAGAAAAGCTGAAGATCAGAGCCACGACGCTACTCCTACCCTAATCCCGACTAGAGGAGTACTACACACCACTCCCAACTACGCATCCCCGTGATCGTCGTCTGAATCTGAATCCAAGACGATCAGGTCAATGACTGCATCGGTCCTCACAGTGGGTACTACAAATACTGTACCCGATCCCAAGACAGCAGCAGCCGCAACGGTGGATGAGCTAGACTCAGATGAAGCCCCTCCTACATGCAACTTCTCTGAAGGGTCCTCCTCGTCCTCAGGTGATGGTGGCAGTACCACAACTCCAGGGCCACAGTGCACGCCCGGTGGTAGGTTGAAGCTAACCGTGTGGCGTCTCAAGACTCCATGCGTCAGGTTTCCCATTCGGTCGACGTGGTCCTCCATTATTCGCCCCGTGTAAATAGCTCGGTGACCGGCGAGGTCGACCACCCAAGCACCCGGGGTGTCTGTATCCAGCAACTCAAACCTGGTCCCCCCCGAAGGGATGACCATCTCGAACCAATCGGCCATGGACATCTGACAAAAAGGGCATACATAGCCCCCCATACACAGGTAGCACGCGCAAGGGTCAACTCAAAGAATTACATAATAGTACATCCAATAGGCAAAACTTAAATAGTAGCCACATATGCTTAATTATGAATAACAACATTTTAAATTGTATATCCTGTCAAATAAATAAATAACAGTTGCAAGAAATTAACATGTCTCAAACAACGATAACAAGTAGCAAACACATCCAGCAACTAAATCAGCATGAATGGTGCATGAAATGCATATGTAGAGGAACAAGATGCATTCCGGAGGGATGGGCACCAACGAGTCAGTGTTGGTAAATCCGTAAGTGTACGAATCCACCCGGTTATAAATATCGAACCACAGGGATTGTGAGTGACTAAATTCAGTTTAAGCTTTGAGTTTGAAGGTTGGTTTTATTGAATAAGAGATATGTTGAAGTAGTACTAAGGAAAAAGGAAAATAAAAAGACAATTCAGAAAAGAACATGCTTTGGGTTCTTGTTCAACTAGTCAATTTAAGCACATTATTCTATGCACATGTTCTCATGGATCTCTCCTTGATGATATAGCCTAGTTACTCACTTATTGATTCCTCACATAAGCAATTCTCTCATACTAAAAGCTAAGCCCAATTCCTTGTGTACTTAGTCATTTATATGAGGTTTTAGATCATGCAATTTCAGGCCATCAAACCCCAACCCTTCCTCTATTCCTAGTAGCAAGTATAGAAGGGGTAATCCCAAATCGGTTCCCTAATCTATAACAAACTTCCGTTCTGATTATAGAATAGTATAAAGCAAGCATGCATACAAGCTTAGATTGAAATTCAGAAAATGGGATTCAAGGGAAGAAGAAGAACATGTGGGAAAGAACTTAAGATTATAACTCAAATATAAAAAGTCTTACATGAAAACCAAAGCATAAGAAGAGAGATTAGCCAAGCATGGCAAGAGCCATACTTGGCTAAGAACCTGAATTACAAGCTTAGAAGCCCTCTCACACTCTCCTAGATGCTCCTCTACCTCTGAGTTTATGTAAAAATGAAAGTAGTATCAAAGATTACCAAAGAAAATGACTAAAATCCTATTTATAGGCAAAAATCACGAGTTTGGGTTGTTCCGGGCGCTCAGGCGCCAATTCAGAGCGCCTAAGCGCCAATTCATGCTGAAAATATGGCCCCTGGAAGGTAATTGGCGCCTAGGCGCCAATTAAGCACGCCTAGGCGCCAATTCCAGAACCCTGGAAAAAGCAATTGGCGCCTAGGCGCCAATGGAGCACGCCTAGGCGCTCTGTCTCGCTGGGAAACCTTTTGATCTTCATTTTAATTCTTCTTTACTCCTCTTTAAGCCTCTTTAAGCCTCCCTTCAATTCTCCAAACCTCTTGACACTCCATCTTCAGCTGTTACAACCTGAAAACTTGATGACAAAGCTAGGAAAATATCTAGAAATTCAGAGGTTAGTTTTGCACAAAGGCTCCAAAACAAGTGGAAATTTCCTATGACTCTTAAACTCTAATTGTAAGGCCCAAGTTTTAACGCTTTGGATAAGTGAATAAAATAAAAGAGTTATTTGATTAAGATAAATTTGGGAAGGAAAAAGGTTCAGGAAAAGTCCAAGAATTTATCGAAAAACCGATAAGAGTTATAGCACGACTAACATACGCTTAATCCTAGGTCAAAGGTATTAGTGAATAGTTAATTTACGCTTTAGGACACGATGGAAACTAATTCCAAAAATCCTCAGAGAAATGTTAGAACTTCTCTTTTCCGTCCTTAAACAATCATTTCGATGCGAAATCCTGGAAAGTACGAACGTCAAATTCCAATTCTCGGAAGTTTGCCGTAACGGAATCCCTGATAGTTCGAGAAACCTAAGATCGACATACGATGAAGACTTTTTTCTATTCGGAGCTTCAAATGAAGATTCCACCCGCGTTCTCCTATTTCTATTGTTATTTCTAATCTTTCTTCAGAAGGAAGTTTTCTCGTCCGACGATCACTGCAAAAAGTAGTTTTTCGGGATAAACCGACTTACACCGACTCATGCCGACTTTGGATCATTTGGTTTAATTCCAAGAATCCTACTTTGAGTTCTGGAATTCTGTCGCCAGAACCTATCCTAGAATTCGCAGAGGAACGCGCAGGAAAAATCGGAATCGCGAAAAAATCATTTTTCCGCATTTTCCAAAACCTATAAATAGCTCAAAAATTAGTTTTTTTGCAAAAAAAAAAAAAAAATCACCCATTCCCTCCCCCAAAACCGTGAGCAGCTAGAGAGAAAGAGAGGATCCGGATTTCGCGAATCTTTGCCCGTTTTCTTCACCGATCGCTGCTAATCGAAGACCTTGAGGTAGGTAAACTATATCTCATTTCTGATCGTCAGATCTGTCGACTTTTTCTATGTTTTTCTGAGCTCAAAGTTTGGAGCTTTTTGTAAAATTGTCCAAATAGCTTGATTTCTCTGTCTAAACATCTTCCCTACGTGCCCAAGAGCACTTCTGTCGGATTAGTTTTTCCGTAATGTCGCCGGAATTCCGTCGGGATCAATTTTTGCATCAAATACCCATTTTTGAGTAAAGTCGCAACCTTTAAGCTGAAATCTATCGACTTGTCTTAGTGCTAGTAGGATTAATCGTCATAAACGTCGTTGTTGACGTCCCCATCCAATTTGTTTTTCAAAAATCCAGTTTTGAAATTCTGAGTTTAAAATAATGACCAAACTACCCCTATATCAGTTTTCGATCCGAAAATTTTTCCGAGCTTAGAACCGTCTTAGTTACGGCGTATGTTAACCTAGGAACCAAGTTTGATCGAAGAAAAATCGACCCTCCCAATTAAGGAAAGTGGCCGAGAGCTATACCAAGGGGGGGGAGGAAATCCGACTTTTTCGAAAGCTTGTCTTAACGCGTTAGATTGTCGTACCGCGGAGTTTGTAATGTACCGTGTAATCCTAGGACTTATCGTTTGCTGAGTTTCTGATTCATCGTGTTAATTTCCGTGATTTTTGCTTAAGGTTCTGTTGAGGAGGTTCCTGGAGATCAAGGCGAGGAACGTGAAGGAGTTTGTGAGGAAAACGCTGGAGGAGCTACAGGTGAGGGCTACTCTCTGAATTACTAGATAATGCTTTAGGTGTCGATGAAATTCGACTTGATTTATGTGTTATGCACCTAATTGCTAAATGTCTGAAATGATTTCTGAGGCTTCGGCCGAACTTGTTGAGTACTTGAAGCCATGATATTGTGTGCTAAATGATTCACATGCTATGTGCTACATGGTTAACTTAGGATGTGTTGGAATATGCTGTTTATGCCTAATGGTTGAGCTGTTTCATTGATGCTATTCCACTCGTGCCTATGTTTCTGGAAAGTGAGGATTACGGGCAAGTCATGCCGAATTTTTATGAGATTTTTAGAGAGTTTGAAAGGACGAACGAAGTTCGGACCTTGTTATATTTTAATGGATCGAGACCTTCTCAGAAATTAATTGGGATTATGGGATCCCTGAAACTCATAGGAAGTATCATAAGACTAAACGAAATCTATTTTCTCAAAGAAAATTCATAAGACATTAACCAATCTCTAAACCCCTTGAACAATGATAACAACTTTAGATAAGAGCTTAGAGCCTGAATATTAGTCTTGAAGATATGAGAAGTGTCGTCGAGTCCAAGTCTTGAGGAAACTCACAAGTTTCCGAGTATGCTTATACTTTTTCGCTCGATGAGCAGTTTAATGTTTGGCTATCTAAAGTTTAGCCGGAGACTATAAGTTTCCAAGTACTTCGGTACCTTTTCGCTCGATGAGCAGTTTATTGGTTGGCTATCTAAAGTTTAGCCGGGAACCATGAGTTCCAAAGTACATTCTTCTTCTTTTGATTAATTCATTTTGTCGCAGAATCGACGTTTGCCTTAGGGTAGGCTTTTTAGAGACAATAAGTTAGCTAGAACACGTGACGACGTGTCGAGTGAGGTCGGAGACGTTGTTTGGCTAATCACTTGCATTCATGCTGTAAGACCCAAGTTTTTAAGCTTAGAATAAGTGGAAGAGATTTCCATTTACGATTAGGCTTGATGTATCGTGAAAGGAAACCTGAACAAGAGTTTACCAAATGAAATAAATTTAGGAAGGAGAAAGTTCAGGAAAAGTCAAAGGATTGTATCGAAGTCGATAAAAGTTATAGCACGATCGTTATACGCTTAAACCTAGGTCAGAAACCCTAGTATATAGCTAATTTTCACTTTTAGGCACGATGGCAGTTAATTCCAAAAATCTTCAGAGAAATGTTAGAACTTCTCTTTTTCCATATATCAAAATCGTTTCGAGGCGAAACTCTAGGATCTACGAACGTCCGATTCCAATCATCGGAAGTTTGCCGAAACCGAAACCCTGGTATTTCAAAACCCTAGAATTTCTCGACAATGAAGACTTTATCTATTCAGAGCTTCAAATGAATATTCTACACGCGTACACCCATTTCTCTTGACGATTTCAATCTTTCTTCCGAAGGAAGTTTTCTATTCCGACATTCGATGCAAAAAGCAACTTATCGGGTAAAATAGTTTTATACCGACTATGCTTTAGTTGCCAAAAATATAAGGAGACCTCATTTTAGTTTTGGAATTCTTTCGCCAAAACCTATCTATTAATTCACGGAGAATGACGCCGGAAAAATCAGATTCGCGAAACTTTCATTTTCCCGCGAATTTCCAACCTTTATATATAGCAAAGAAAGGAAGAAAAATCAAAACAAACTACCCAAAACCCACCCAAAGGCCGCGAGTTTGCTAAGGAGAGGAGGAGAAGAGATTTTGTTCAATCCTTGCTTGATCGTTGATTAATCAGTTGCTGCTTCAAGGTTTCGAGGTATAGTCGATAATCCTTACCTCTGATCGCTTTTTCCATAGCTTTTCTGTAGAGTTTTCTGAGTGGATAGTTTATGGGTTTTTGCAAAACTATCCTGAATCTTTCATTTCTGATTCTAAACCTCTTCTATATGTGCCCAAGATCACTTCTGCCGGATTAGATTTTCCGTTATGTCGCCGGAATTCCGTCGGAATCAATTTTAGCCTAAAATACCCATTTTGGAGTTTTTGAGGTAAAGCTTCAACCTTTAGGCTGAAAACTATCGCCTTAGCTTAGTGTTAGTAGGATTAGTTGTCATAAACGTCGTTAGTAACGTCCCTGCAAAATTTGGTTTTTGGGATTTCAGTTTTGAAATTTCTAAGTTAAAAATCATGACCAAAATACCCCTGCGACAGTTTTCGATCCGATAATTTTTCCGAGTTCAGAATACCCTTAGTTACGGCTAATGATAACATAGGAACCAAGTTTGAACGAAGAAAAATCGAGCCCCACAATTACCAAAAGTGGCCGAGCCCTATAGGGGAGGAGGAGGAAAATTTCCTTTTCCGAAAACTTGTCTTTCGCGCTAGATTATCGTACCTTAGAGTATAGATTACTTCGTGTAACCTTAGTAAGTATCGATAGCTTAGTTCTCGATAGATTCTGATAGTATTTCTGTGACTTTGCTTTAAAGGAACTTTTGAGGAATTTCCTGAGGAGCAACGCTTTGCTTGTGAGGAAGAGTTAGAAGATAATCCTGGAGAATCTGCAGGTGAGGGCTTCTCACTGAATCACTAGTTAATGCTTAGGGTCGATGTTTCGACATTGTTTACTGTTTATGCACTGGAATTGTGTGTGATTGGAAAATGTTTTCTGAGGCTTCGGCTGACAATGTAGATGATTCATCTACTGAATGTTTTTGAGATTGTCTTACATGCTATGTGCTATGTGGGTAATCTAGGATGTGTGGTGCATGCTTTAAATGCTAAGTGCTAAGTGTTTATGATGCGATTTATTGATATATGACATGATGTTGATTGTGATGATTTAAATATGCTCTGTACTGGAATCTGAGATTCTGAATGGTGAGAATAGCGGGCAGGTCATGCCGATTTTATTTTGAGAGTTTTGAGAAAGTTTGATAGGACGAACGAGGTTCGGGCCTTAATTTTGTTTAGTGGATCGAGACATCCTCTGGAAGCGACTTGGGAGTGGGAGATCCTGCAAATGTATAAGACTTGCGATAAGACAAAATGGAATCTATTTTATAAAGAAAATTCATAAGACCTTAAATAACCTCAAAATCTTTAAGTAATGATAACAACCTCGAAGGAAGGCATTGGAAGTCAAATCATAGTTTTGGAAAAGCGAGGAGTGTCGTCGGATCCAAGTGTGGAGGAGTTTGGTAAGTTCTGAGTATGTTGGTACTCCTTCGCTCGTTGAGCAGTTTGTTAGCCATCCAGGGGATGAGCCGAGAAGCTTCACTGAGGCGTGAGACCTTGTGAATGCGTGATACTCCACTGAGGCGTGAGACCTTGTGGAAAGCATGGACCTTCACTGAGGCGTGAGACCTCGTGAACAACATGAAGCTTCACTGAGGCGTGAGACCTGGTGAATGCGGGATACTCCACTGAGGCGTGAGACCTTGTGGAAAGCATGGAACTCCACTGAGGCGTGAGACCTTGTGAGAGCATGAAACTTCACTGAAGCGTGAGACTTCGTGAGAGCATTGATGACCCGAAGAGTCATCGTGAGTGGTTGCACTCCTTTTATGATTATTGTATTTTGTCGCAGAATCGACTTTACCTTAGGGTAAGCTTTTAGAAACTTTAATTTACCTAGAACACGTGGCGACGTGTCGAGTGAGATCGGAGACGTTGGTTGACTAATCATCCTGCATTCATGCAACATTAATGGGGTATTAACACAGGACGTACTCTGGACCTCGTCGGATTCCAAAATGGTCATAAGACCCGGATTTCCGTGTAAGAGCGTCTGTAGACGTCTCTTGTAGCAGACCGAAATGGCAGACCTACGGGTTACGACTGATCTGGCTACCTTGGTTTGGTGTAAGAGACACGCGGGCGGAAATGGTCCCACCGTTGCTGGTGCTAGGATTGACCCGTTGATGTCCATCCCAGAGGCACGCGAGCGGAAATGGTCCCACCGTTGCTGGTGCTAGGATTGACTCGTTGTTGTCCATACCTTTGCTTGGTGTAAGAGGCACGCGGGCAGAAATGGTCCCACCGTTGCTGGTGCTAGGATTGATCCGTTTGATGCCCATCCGTTCCGGATTGCATATTCGTTGACTGGGTTAACCTGCATATCATTTCATGCAACATGCATACTGACATAGTTGATGAGTGTGTTTGATACTTGTTAGTTCTACTTGATGCATGTTAACTGTGATTTACAGTCGTTATATTCTTTGTGGAAATATGCAACCCTAGGATGTTATCCCTAGTTATAAGCCTAAGTGGCTATTATCTTATTTATATCTATTGGTGCTATTATTTACATAATTCCTTGGAGTTGACCCTTGCGTCTTCTGTGTGTGCTTTGGCGAACAAACGCCCTTTGTCAGATGTCTTTGGCGGGCTGATTCATGATGGTTCATCCTTCGGGAGGAACTAGGGTTGAGATGCGGGAACTGGAGCGTATCGCGGTAGCGAGAGGAGGACGGATGGTGTACATAGACTAGGTCGTTCTGGATTCAGATTCGGGCGACGATCATGCTAGCATGTAGGTTTTAGTGCTGGTGTGAGCTCCTCGAGATGGGATTAGTGTAGGAGTAGAGTCTTAGCTCTGAACATTATTTGTTTCATTCGGGACAGGGTAGTTTCCCACCTATAGCTTTTTGTGTGGTTTCTTTACGGGAATCACAGAGAGTTGGTTGGACTTAGGAGGTCTTGTTTCAGGCCGATGGGCCAGCTCATTCTCAGTTTTGAGGGATAATGTTGCGGACACTTACCTTTAGATTTGGTTTGTACATTTTGCCTTCGGGCGCTACACTTTTCTTTCCGTCACTGGAGGTTACTCGTGACGAGGTTGTTACTTACAGCAGGGGCTGTTTATATATTGTATATTAGTTCTGATTATTGTTATTGTTGGGTTTTATTTAATTCAGTCTTGTCTTAGTTATTATCGAAAAAAAAATTATTCACGTTTTTCCGCATTAAGTTTATTTTGGTTACTAAAGTGACGCCACCGAAATCGGGGTGTTACATTGTGGTATCAGAGCACGGTCGAGTCTTTCGGGAGTTGTTGGGGAATAGGTCTTCTGTGCTAGGTTGTGTGACTCTGCAAAGAGTGAAAATTGATTGTCTGCAAGCGATTTTTCGCTTAAAAATTGATTGAAGTTATTGCTTAATCATATTGTATAGTTATACTAGATGCTATCTTATGATGAGTACTAACTGTTTGTTTAACTTAACAGAACATGGTGAATACTAATCAGCTAGCTGAGATGATGGCCACTATGGCCCAAGCGGTAACAGCGCAGGCCCAAGCGGTAACAGCGCAGGCAAATGATAATGCAATGAGGCGTGCTGCTGAGGAGGCACGTGATCAGCATCAGCGCCAGAGGGAAGTCACTCTGGACCAGAACAAAGGCCTCAATGACTTAAGGAGGCAAAACCCACCAAAGTTCTCTGGTGGTACTGACCCAGACAAAGCGGATCTCTGGATTCAGGAGATCGAGAAGATATTTAGCGTGCTGCAGACTGTTGAGGGTGCCAAAGTGGGCATGGCGACTTATCTACTGCTCGGTGATGCTGAGTACTGGTGGAAGGGCGCCAGGGGGATTATGGAGGATAACCATGAAGAGATCAACTGGAACTCGTTCCGGACCGCGTTCTTGGAAAAGTATTTTCCGACAAGTGCCCGGGATGAGAGGGAGGCGCAGTTTTTGACACTCCGTCAGGGAGGTATGTCTGTACCGGAATTTGCTTCGAAGTTGGAGTCTTTGGCAAAGCATTTCCAATTCTTTAATGATCATGTTGACGAGCGCTACATGTGCAAGCGCTTCGTGAATGGACTGAGACCCGATATTGAGGACTCAGTGAGGCCACTGGGAATCATGCGATTCCAATCATTGGTGGAGAAAGCCATGGAAGTGGAGCTGATGAAGAACCGGAGGTTGAACCGGGCTGGAACTGGAGGGCCGATGAGATCAGGTTCTCAAAATTTTCAAGACAAGGGGAAGTTTCAGAGCAGGAAACCATATCAGCGTCCTGCTGGAGGAGGGATTACTTCAGGATCTTACAGACCCATGACGGGTACTGCTGGTGGTTCTGGAGATCGGACTTTGAACAGGGAGGTAACCGGTTTCAGATGTGAGAAGCCGGGGCACTATGCTAATGCTTGTCCCGACAAGAGGCCCAAATGCTTTAATTGTAACAGAATGGGGCATAATGCCGATCAGTGCAGAGCACCCAAGACGGAGCCAACCGTGAACACTGCTCGTGGAAAACGTTCTGCTGCTAAAGCAAGAGTTTACACCATGGACGGTGAGAGAGCTGAAGGATTTGTCAGAGGAGAGCGCAAGAACGATTGTAACCTTCTAACCAATCTTTCTTATTTCAGTATAATATTGTTCCATTTCTCTCGTAGCGTGTGCAAACACACCTATCTTGCTTACATCGTTTAAGCTTTGACCTTATAGTTAGTACGCCTATTAATACCTTACTTGACCGTAGCTCGTATTTTAACTATAGAAGTACACGAGGTTTAGGATAACATGCTAAGCCTAGGGAGTAGTCTTCCACCGATGCGTTTAAACGGAAGTATATTGCGGATCTGACACATGCTATCGAGCTGGATGACAGTAAGTTGAAGGATGAGATGACGAGATGACTAGTTAAGCCCCTTGAAGTATAGTTATGATTGGATTTCTAGGGGATAAATCTCATTTTATGCGAAGTGTTAGGGATTTCTGTAAGCCTAAATCGGTTTGAGTGAGGAAGGTTTTGAGGACGAAGACAACAATAATGGATTGTTAGATATTAAGGGGATGAACCTTGTCATGCACGAGGTATTAAGACTCAAGTTGAGTTTTAATTTGAACGGTGACTAAGGGGAAGATTGATTTCATGGTGCGAGCGACGATAGTTACGAAGCTGGAAGTGACGTTAATGAACTAGTAGATTCCAATTGAATAGTTCGTCTAGGAGTTACCAAGCGATCGAGTTGAATTTTGGATCATGGGTGAACATCTCGAGGACAAGTTGAGCATTCACTCCGGAACATAGAGATGTACCGAGTTCCTAATCAGTATTTTGGACGAACAAGGGCAGAGGAGCAAGTGGTTAAGGTTGTGCGATTGCACGAATGCCAACAAATATTCTTTCCAACGGAGAACCGATTCAAGTGGTCGAACCGGACAACAGAGAGTTAGAGGACGATATGTCTTTTGAGACGCCGTTGGTCAACATTGGGACTAGAAGAGTGAGACAATCGAAGGGAAAGCAGAGTGTTTTAGTGAAAATTATTTGGAATAAAGACACGGACGGTGTTATGTGAGGGTTAGAGGAAAAGATCAAGGAATAATATCCAGAACTATTACTGACCCTTAAGTTTCGAGGACGAAACTTTCTTTTTGGAGGGTAGTAATGTAAGACCCAAGTTTTTAAGCTTAGAATAAGTGGAAGAGATTTCCATTTACGATTAGGCTTGATGTATCGTGAAAGGAAACCTGAACAAGAGTTTACCAAATGAAATAAATTTAGGAAGGAGAAAGTTCAGGAAAAGTCAAAGGATCGTATCGAAGTCGATAAAAGTTATAGCACGATCGTTATACGCTTAAACCTAGGTCAGAAACCCTAGTATATAGCTAATTTTCACTTTTAGGCACGATGGCAGTTAATTCCAAAAATCTTCAGAGAAATGTTAGAACTTCTCTTTTTCCATATATCAAAATCGTTTCGAGGCGAAACTCTAGGATCTACGAACGTCCGATTCCAATCATCGGAAGATTGCCGAAACCGAAACCCTGGTATTTCAAAACCCTAGAATTTCTCGACAATGAAGACTTCATCTATTCAGAGCTTCAAATGAATATTCTACACGCGTACACCCATTTCTCTTGACGATTTCAATCTTTCTTCCGAAGGAAGTTTTCTATTCCGACATTCGATGCAAAAAGCAACTTATCGAGTAAAATAGTTTTATACCGACTATGCTTTAGTTGCCAAAAATATAAGGAGACCTCATTTTAGTTTTGGAATTCTTTCGCCAAAACCTATCTATTAATTCACGGAGAATGACGCCGGAAAAATCAGATTCGCGAAACTTTCATTTTCCCGCGAATTTCTAACCTTTATATATAGCAAAGAAAGGAAGAAAAATCAAAACAAACTACCCAAAACCCACCCAAAGGCCGCGAGTTTGCTAAGGAGAGGAGGAGAAGAGATTTTGTTCAATCCTTGCTTGATCGTTGATTAATCAGTTGCTGCTTCAAGGTTTCGAGGTATAGTCGCTAATCCTTACCTCTGATCGCTTTTTCCATAGCTTTTCTGTAGAGTTTTCTGAGTGGATAGTTTATGGGTTTTTGCAAAACTATCCTGAATCTTTCATTTCTGATTCTAAACCTCTTCTATATGTGCCCAAGATCACTTCTGCCGGATTAGATTTTCCGGTATGTCGCTGGAATTCCGTCGGAATCAATTTTAGCCTAAAATACCCATTTTGGAGTTTTTGAGGTAAAGCTTCAACCTTTAGGCTGAAAACTATCGCCTTAGCTTAGTGTTAGTAGGATTAGTTGTCATAAACGTCGTTAGTAACGTCCCTGCAAAATTTGGTTTTTGGGATTTCAGTTTTGAAATTTCTAAGTTAAAAATCATGACCAAAATACCCCTGCGACAGTTTTCGATCCGATAATTTTTCCGAGTTCAGAATACCCTTAGTTACGGCTAATGATAACATAGGAACCAAGTTTGAACGAAGAAAAATCGAGCCCCACAATTACCAAAAGTGGCCGAGCCCTATAGGGGAGGAGGAGGAAAATTTCCTTTTCCGAAAACTTGTCTTTCGCGCTAGATTATCGTACCTTAGAGTATAGATTACTTCGTGTAACCTTAGTAAGTATCGATAGCTTAGTTCTCGATAGATTCTGATAGTATTTCTGTGACTTTGCTTTAAAGGAACTTTTGAGGAATTTCCTGAGGAGCAACGCTTTGCTTGTGAGGAAGAGTTAGAAGATAATCCTGGAGAATCTGCAGGTGAGGGCTTCTCACTGAATCACTAGTTAATGCTTAGGGTCGATGTTTCGACATTGTTTACTGTTTATGCACTGGAATTGTGTGTGATTGGAAAATGTTTTCTGAGGCTTCGGCTGACAATGTAGATGATTCATCTACTGAATGTTTTTGAGATTGTCTTACATGCTATGTGCTATGTGGGTAATCTAGGATGTGTGGTGCATGCTTTAAATGCTAAGTGCTAAGTGTTTATGATGCGATTTATTGATATATGACATGATGTTGATTGTGATGATTTAAATATGCTCTGTACTGGAATCTGAGATTCTGAATGGTGAGAATAGCGGGCAGGTCATGCCGATTTTATTTTGAGAGTTTTGAGAAAGTTTGATAGGACGAACGAGGTTCGGGCCTTAATTTTGTTTAGTGGATCGAGACATCCTCTGGAAGCGACTTGGGAGTGGGAGATCCTGCAAATGTATAAGACTTGCGATAAGACAAAATGGAATCTATTTTATAAAGAAAATTCATAAGACCTTAAATAACCTCAAAATCTTTAAGTAATGATAACAACCTCGAAGGAAGGCATTGGAAGTCAAATCATAGTTTTGGAAAAGCGAGGAGTGTCGTCGGATCCAAGTGTGGAGGAGTTTGGTAAGTTCTGAGTATGTTGGTACTCCTTCGCTCGTTGAGCAGTTTGTTAGCCATCCAGGGGATGAGCCGAGAAGCTTCACTGAGGCGTGAGACCTTGTGAATGCGTGATACTCCACTGAGGCGTGAGACCTTGTGGAAAGCATGGACCTTCACTGAGGCGTGAGACCTCGTGAACAACATGAAGCTTCACTGAGGCGTGAGACCTGGTGAATGCGGGATACTCCACTGAGGCGTGAGACCTTGTGGAAAGCATGGAACTCCACTGAGGCGTGAGACCTTGTGAGAGCATGAAACTTCACTGAAGCGTGAGACTTCGTGAGAGCATTGATGACCCGAAGAGTCATCGTGAGTGGTTGCACTCCTTTTATGATTATTGTATTTTGTCGCAGAATCGACTTTACCTTAGGGTAAGCTTTTAGAAACTTTAATTTACCTAGAACACGTGGCGACGTGTCGAGTGAGATCGGAGACGTTGGTTGACTAATCATCCTGCATTCATGCAACATTAATGGGGTATTAACACAGGACGTACTCTGGACCTCGTCGGATTCCAAAATGGTCATAAGACCCGGATTTCCGTGTAAGAGCGTCTGTAGACGTCTCTTGTAGCAGACCGAAATGGCAGACCTACGGGTTACGGCTGATCTGGCTACCTTGGTTTGGTGTAAGAGACACGCGAGCGGAAATGGTCCCACCGTTGCTGGTGCTAGGATTGACCCGTTGATGTCCATCCCAGAGGCACGCGAGCGGAAATGGTCCCACCGTTGCTGGTGCTAGGATTGACTCGTTGTTGTCCATACCTTTGCTTGGTGTAAGAGGCACGCGGGCAGAAATGGTCCCACCGTTGCTGGTGCTAGGATTGATCCGTTTGATGCCCATCCGTTCCGGATTGCATATTGGTTGACTGGGTTAACCAGCATATCATTTCATGCAACATGCATACTGACATAGTTGATGAGTGTGTTTGATACTTGTTAGTTCTACTTGATGCATATTAACTGTGATTTACAGTCATTATATTCTTTGTGGAAATATGCAACCCTAGGATGTTATCCCTAGTTATAAGCCTAAGTGGCTATTATCTTATTTATATCTATTGGTGCTATTATTTACATAATTCCTTGGAGTTGACCCTTGCGTCTTCTGTGTGTGCTTTGGCGAACAAACGCCCTTTGTCAGATGTCTTTGGCGGGCTGATTCATGATGGTTCATCCTTCGGGAGGAACTAGGGTTGAGATGCGGGAACTGGAGCGTATCGCGGTAGCGAGAGGAGGACGGATGGTGTACATAGACTAGGTCGTTCTGGATTCAGATTCGGGCGACGATCATGCTAGCATGTAGGTTTTAGTGCTGGTGTGAGCTCCTCGAGATGGGATTAGTGTAGAGTAGAGTCTTAGCTCTGAACATTATTTGTTTCATTCGGGACAGGGTAGTTTCCCACCTATAGCTTTTTGTGTGGTTTCTTTACGGGAATCACAGAGAGTTGGTTGGACTTAGGAGGTCTTGTTTCAGGCCGATGGACCAGCTCATTCTCAGTTTTGAGGGATAGTGTTGCGGACACTTACCTTTAGATTTGGTTTGTACATTTTGCCTTCGGGCGCTACACTTTTCTTTCCGTCACTGGAGGTTACTCGTGACGAGGTTGTTACTTACAGCAGGGGCTGTTTATATATTGTATATTAGTTCTGATTATTGTTATTGTTGGGTTTTATTTAATTCAGTCTTGTCTTAGTTATTATCAAAAAAAAAATTATTCACGTTTTTCCGCATTAAGTTTATTTTGGTTACTAAAGTGACGCCACCGAAATCGGGGTGTTACATTGTGGTATCAAAGCACGGTCGAGTCTTTCGGGAGTTGTTGGGGAATAGGTCTTCTGTGCTAGGTTGTGTGACTCTGCAAAGAGTGAAAATTGATTGTCTGCAAGCGATTTTTCGCTTAAAATTTGATTGAAGTTATTGCTTAATCATATTGTATAGTTATACTAGATGCTATCTTATGATGAGTACTAACTGTTTGTTTAACTTAACAGAACATGGTGAATACTAATCAGCTAGCCGAGATGATGGCCACTATGGCCCAAGCGGTAACAGCGCAGGCAAATGATAATGCAATGAGGCGTGCTGCTGAGGAGGCACGTGATCAGCATCAGCGCCAGAGGGAAGTCACTCTGGACCAGAACAAAGGCCTCAATGACTTCAGGAGGCAAAACCCACCAAAGTTCTCTGGTGGTACTGACCCAGACAAAGCGGATCTCTGGATTCAGGAGATCGAGAAGATATTTAGCGTGCTGCAGACTGTTGAGGGTGCCAAAGTGGGCATGGCGACTTATCTACTGCTCGGTGATGCTGAGTACTGGTGGAAGGGCGCCAGGGGGATTATGGAGGATAACCATGAAGAGATCAACTGGAACTCGTTCCGGACCGCGTTCTTGGAAAAGTATTTTCCGACAAGTGCCCGGGATGAGAGGGAGGCGCAGTTTTTGACACTCCGTCAGGGAGGTATGTTTGTACCGGAATTTGCTTCGAAGTTGGAGTCTTTGGCAAAGCATTTCCAATTCTTTAATGATCATGTTGACGAGCGCTACATGTGCAAGCGCTTCGTGAATGGACTGAGACCCGATATTGAGGACTCAGTGAGGCCACTGGGAATCATGCGATTCCAATCATTGGTGGAGAAAGCCACGGAAGTGGAGCTGATGAAGAACCGGAGGTTGAACCGGGCTGGAACTGGAGGGCCGATGAGATCAGGTTCTCAAAATTTTCAAGACAAGGGGAAGTTTCAGAGCAGGAAACCATATCAGCGTCCTGCTGGAGGAGGGATTACTTCAGGATCTTACAGACCCATGACGGGTACTGCTGGTGGTTCTGGAGATCGGACTTTGAACAGGGAGGTGACCTGTTTCAGATGTGAGAAGCCGGGGCACTATGCTAATGCTTGTCCCGACAAGAGGCCCAAATGCTTTAATTGTAACAGAATGGGGCATAATGCCGATCAGTGCAGAGCACCCAAGACGGAGCCAACCGTGAACACTGCTCGTGGAAAACGTTCTGCTGCTAAAGCAAGAGTTTACACCATGGACGGTGAGAGGGCTGAAGGATTTGTCAGAGGAGAGCGCAAGAACGATGGTAACCTTCTAACCAATCTTTCTTATTTCAGTATAATATTGTTCCATTTTTCTCGTAGCGTGTGCAAACACACCTATCTTGCTTACATCGTTTAAGCTTCAGGGGAAACTAGGTTGAAGAAGCTTGATCAGGAGGACTACGGTTCAGGGGTGGTCGACCCCGCTGGCCACCGAGCGACTTACTCGAGATGGGATTAGTGTAGGAGTAGATGAAGGTATGAAAAACGGTAGAAAGGGGGGGTTTGAATAACGTTTTCAGTATAAAACTTCCACCTTAAAGATTTTGACAAATCTTTCGAGAACTTAAGTGCTAAAGATAAGAGATAGAAAAGCACACAAGGATTTTATCCTGGTTCACTTGATAAATCACTCAAGCTACTCCAGTCCACCCGTTAAGGTGATTTCTTCCTTCTTAGAATGCAGGCAATCCACTAATCAGGTAAGAGTTACAACTGCACTTGAAACCTACAAGTGACTAACAATTACACTGACTTAGCTCACACTAAGATTCACTCTCTTAGTCTTCTCTAGGATCCGATCAACCTTGATCTCCTAAAGGAACTAAACAAACTGTTTATCAAAGAATTGTTTACAAGAGATTTGCTTCTAAAAAGCTAATAGTAAACTCAATGAATTTCAGATGAAAGAAAACTTAGAAGATTTTGAATATGTCTTGCGCGTATGTGAATGCTTCTAGCCGTTTCTTTCAGTCTTCAGCCTCTTTATATACTCCAAGGATTAGGGTTGAGCGATGCATGGGAAATGCTACCGTTGGAGGGCAGTTCTGGAAAATCCAGCTTCTGCTGTGGCTGAGAACGTTAGGTAGGTCGTCAGGAGGGTACAGTTGCTTTTGTACTTGGATAGCGACGCGACCTTTAAACCTAGGAGACTTCTGATCAGGGGAATGCTTCATATTGGAACTTGTGAAGCCGGTTGATCAGAGTCAGAGGGAAAGCCCAGATCCTCTGACCATTGTTTCTTCTGATTCTGAACTCAGAGGGAAGAACATGGTCTTCAGAGTATCTTGCTTCTGGACATCAGAGTTTCCACTATTCAGCTTCTGGATCTTCAGAGTCTTCTACACCATCAGAATATCTGAGCCTTCAGTGTTTCTTGGTTATCAGACTTTCTGGATCTTCAGAGCTTCTAGTGACTGAGTCCACATCAGAGTTTGTATAACATCAGAACTTCTGAAGCTTTTCCACTGTTCATACTGAACATGGTGAATGCGAAAGCGTTGCTTGGGTCACTCTTTATACACAGTGCTTCTGATTTGTGTGAGATTGAGTTGAGGTCAGAGCCTGTAAGTAGCACACTCAGAAAAACACGTTAGAGTACCACAATTGTTCATATCAAAAGGTTAACTTGTAATCATCAAAACATAGAGTTGTACTACTAGATCAAAACTTGATCTTACAATCTCCCCCTTTTTGATGATGACAAAACTAAGATTTTTGATGAACAATTCTTAAACATTAAACTGAATTCACTCAGAGTTTAGAGATATAGAATAAGACTTATCCTGATGTGAATAGTTTATCTTGCTCATTCTGAATTCAAGTCACTGCTTGATTCTGAGCTTAGCTCCCCCTGAATCTAATACTTGATGAAAACGTTAGTAAAGTCTAGATTCTGAGCTAAATGATATAAGAGTTCAGAGTGAAAAACTTATGACATAGATGAAAATCGAATAATCAGAGCGCATAAGTAATCAGAGTCACGGACAAGGTATCAGAGCTTGGGTATCAGAGTCAACTTAGAATCACTTCAGAAGAAGTGAAATGTATTCCTTGTATTTGCCCAGTGACACATCTATGGTCATGAAGGTGGAACTCTTAAATTCTCCAAAAGAAAAAATAAATCACACTAACACATCTTACACATCTTACACATCAAAAACTGGGTTTACTCCCCCTTTTTGTCATAAGCAAAAAGCTTGGGGTGTGAAAAACTTAGCTTGAAGTACAAGGTACTCCCCCTTAGAGAAGGTCTAAGTTTAAAGAAAATGAAAACGATGCAAGAATCTGAGTTAGGCGAAATAAATAGAAGAGTTAATGCAAGAGAAGAACGTTTACCACCGGTCAAGGGAGTAAAGAGAAGGGTCAGTTACCAAGAACTTAACCTCGAGAAACTGTAGAAGCATTAACTTTCAGAGAGAAAGTGAAGCCTATATAAAGCGTTGGAGAGAGAGGTAAGCTTCACACCTCGAACAATTTTCAGTAAAGAAAAAAAATGGCATCATACATCGTAGCACTAGAAGAGCTGAGGAAGAAGGCCTTCGAGGAGGACTTGTTCCTGAACATCAGGCATCCAGAGGGTACAGCGACCATCTCGGAGCTAACACGGACACTGCTGGAAGAGGACCTGCGTCCAGAGTTGGAGAGAGACCTGAGGGAATTTCTTGCCTTCGTTGAGGAGGTGCAAGAACTCAGCCGGCTTGAACTCAAGCTGCTGGAAGAAAAAGAGAGGTTGGAAGAGAAGCTCAAGACTTCAGAAGAGATTCTGGAGAGGGACGAGCTAAAGAACAGGCTCAGCAACATCCAGCATGTACTGGAGCGTCTGGAGAAGGATAGGTCAGAGCAGCGCCAGGAGTGCAGAAGAATGAGGAGGGATCCTCCATTCTAGACTTTAGGGAAAGAATGTATGATGTAAACATAGAAATATGATGAATAAAAAGATTTTTGCAAACATATGTGACACAAATATATATAGATATGTATATATAATCACAAACGAACAAAGTAGAATAAATAAATAAAAAGAAACAGAGTTTAAAAAAATAAAACAACGTTAAAGAAAAAGAAAAACGAAGAGATCCTAAAAACTAAGGTTTATCAGTTCGACGCAGAAGTTCCATCATCATGTGCTTCATTTCAATTAGCATGGATTCATGAATGTCAAGACGCTGTTCCATGATGTCGAGTCTGGATGAGCTTGACTGAGTAGAACCGGAAGGAACATTCTGAGCAGCTTGAGGATCTGGAATGGAAGCAGAAGCAGCAGGAGTAAACACTACTGGTGCAAGTGCTTGGCATCTAAGAGCTTCAGCCTCAGCTTCAAGTCGTTCTGCCTCTAGTCTGGCTTGTTCAGCTTGAGCTGCTGCTTGACGTGCAGCTTCTTCTGCTTGAGCTTTCTTTCTCTTGGCTTCTTCAATAGCTTCAAGAAGCTTATTTCTCTGTTCTTGTTCATGAAGAGCCACCCTTCTAGCAAACCTTTGCTTGGCAGCCTCAATCCTCTGACTTCCCTCTGCATGCAGGAGCTGCATCATAATTGGAACTTGAGCCACTAGCCAAGTGCCCAGAGTGTTCCACTCATCAGCCACACGTTCAGCATTCTCACTGAGGTCAGTCTGACCGTGCACATTGCGTAGCCTCAAGGAGGCTTCATGATAGAAAATATTGATGCACTCAGAGAGAGATGTGGGTTGGAGGTGAGTATAGAGAATTATGGAGAGGTTGGTTTCAGGAGAGGCTGGGTGATTGCTGCTGTGAGCTTCAGAGGCACCTTGTGGAGAACCAATGTTAAACATTTGAGCATTGGGTTCAGAGGTTCCAAGGTGAGGTTCTGAAGTTTCAACCAGAGGATGGGGTGATCTAACCGAGGATTGGTTAGACACTGATTGTTCGGGTTCAGGTTCTGGTTGAATAGGCTCTTGTTGGTCAGGGGCAGGGTGAGCTTGTTGAGCCAAATGGTCTGCCTCTTGTAAAGGATTGGCCAAGATAGGTTCATCTGGGTCAACTAGACGTTCAGGTCTAGGGCCAGGATATCTCCTAGGGCTTGGACAAGTGAGGTAATACTCTTCTAAGGTAGACACCTTTTCTTTTCTGACCTCCATGAATTTTCTAATGGATTCAGAGTTATTGGAGGAAGAAGAATCAGCAACATTGGTTGGGAAGGATACAGGTGTATAGGCTGTGGAAGAGTCTGTATCAGTAGTTCTGGGAGCCAGACGTTCTGATGCTCTTGGGACAGAGTGATCAGAGGTTCTGGGTCCAGGTTGTGTGTGGGTAGGCTCTGGTTGTTCAAGTGGGTTATATGGAATGGTGATGGGAGAGGTAGGTTCTTCTGACCTAGAGGGTTGGTTCTGAAGCAAATTCCAGAGAGGTGCTTCAGTAGGAGAAGGTTGAAAAAATGAAGACCTTGGGGAATGTGGTGGAGAGGTGGTTTGTGCAGCTGGTTGGGATTCAGGAATAGGAGTGAGGGGATTTGAGGAGTGTTTGAGCATGGCAGATATAGGGAGTGCATCAAATAAATTCAAATCATCATCAGAAGCAAGTGCAGACTTACTTGAATGTGCTGATGATCTAGTCACTCTGGCAGGAGGTTCAGTCCTTCTGACCACTTCAGCAGCTGGTTCCACCCGAGTAGGCTTCACCACGATTCTGACCTGCTTCTTCTTCTTCTTAGGAGGACCATCCTCATTATCACCATCATCATCATCATCAGGCTTGCTGGTTTCATCTTGCTTCCTCTTGGATTGACCAACCTTCTTCTTTTTGATCAGAGGGACATCTGATTCCTCAGAGGATTCTTCCAGGACCATCTTCCTCTGAACTTTCTTCTTGGGAGGAGAAGGAAACTCTGGAGCTGGCGGCAGTCTGCTGAAGAAGTCGTCAAGATCAATTTCGAATCCTTGATCCCTTAGGTCTTCAACATAGCACCTAATGGCGTCAGGATTGTCTGCCTGAGTCCACTGAGGGTAGTCATTCAGAGGCATCCTTCTGCTTCTGATCTCAGAAGATGTGTCTTCATGGGAAGGAGCAATCTTCTTCTTGATTAGGCCCATCTTCTTTAGAGAGTTTGCCGTGAAGACATCACTGACAATGGTGAAGGTATGAAAAACGGTAGAAAGGGGGGGGGGTTTGAATAACGTTTTCAGTACAAAACTTCCACCTTAAAGATTTTGGCAAATCTTTCGAGAACTTAAGTGCTAAAGATAAGAGATAGAAAAGCACACAAGGATTTTATCCTGGTTCACTTGATAAATCACTCAAGCTACTCCAGTCCACCCGTTAAGGTGATTTCTTCCTTCTTAGAATGAAGGCAATCCACTAATCAGATAAGAGTTACAACTGCACTTGAAACCTACAAGTGACTAACAATTACACTGACTTAGCTATCACTAAGATTCACTCTCTTAGTCTTCTCTAGGATCCGATCAACCTTGATCTCCTAAAGGAATCACCACTAAGATTCACTCTCTTAGTCTTCTCTAGGATCCGATCAACCTTGATCTCCTAAAGGAAAATCAAACAACTGTTTGAGGTTGGTGTTTACAAAGGTTTTGCTTCTAAATAAGCTGAGTGTAAACTAAATGAATTTCAGATGAAAGAAAGCTTAGAATATTTTGAATATGTCTTGCGCGTGTGTATTGCTTCTTCGTAGTTTCTTCGCCGCTTCTTTCAATCTTCAGCCTCTATATATACTCCAAGGATTAGGGTTGAGCGTTGCATGGGAAATGCTACCGTTGGAGGGCAGTTCTGGAAAATCCAGCTTCTGCTGTGGCTGAGAACGTTAGGTAGGTCGTCAGGAAGGTACACTTGCTTTTGTACTTGGATAGCGACTTGACCTTTTAACCTAGGAGACTTCTGATCAGGGGAATACTTCATATTGGAACTTGTGAAGCCGGTTGATCAGAGTCAGAGGGAAAGCACAGATCCTCTGACCATTGTATCTTCTGATTCTGAACTCAGAGGGAAGAACATGGCCTTCAGAGTTTCTTGCTTCAGGACTTCAGAGTTTCCACTATTTAGCTTCTGGATCTTCAGAGTCTTCTACACCATCAGAACATCTGAACCTTCAGTGTTTCTTGGTTATCAGAACTTCTGGATCTTGAGAGCTTCTAGCGACTGAGTCCACATCAGAGTTTGTATAGCTTCAGAACTTCTGAAGCTTTTCCACTGTTCATACTGAACATGGTGAATGCGAAAGCGTTGCTTGGGTTACCCTTTATACACAGTGCTTCTGATTTGTGTGAGATTGAGTTGAGGTCAGAGCCTGTAAATAGCACACTCAGAAAAACACGTTAGAGTACCACAATTGTTCATATCAAAAGATTAACTTGTAATCATCAAAACATAGAGTTGTACTACTAGATCAAAACTTGATCTTACAATCTCCCCCTTTTTGATGATGACAAAACTAAGATTTTTGATGAACAATTCTTAAACATTAAACTAAATTCACTCAGAGTTTAGAGATATAGAATAATACTTATCCTGATGTGAATAGTTTATCTTGCTCATTCTGAATTCAAGTCACTGCTTGATTCTGAGCTTAGCTCCCCCTGAATCTAATACTTGATGAAAACGTTAGTAAAGTCTAGATTCTGAGCTAAAAAATATAAGAGTTCAGAGTGAAAAGCTTATGACATAGATGAAAAACGAATAATCAGAGCGCATAAGTGATCAGAGTCATGGACAAGGTATCAGAGTCTTGGGTATCAGAGTCAACTTAGAGTCACTTCAGAAGAAGTGAAATGTATTCCTTGTATTTGCCCAGTGACACATCTATGGTCATGAAGGTGGAACTCTTAAATTCTCCAAAAGAAAAATAAATCACACTAACACATCTTACACATCAAAAACTGGGTTTACTCCCCCTTTTTGTCATAAGCAAAATAAGCAAAAAGCCTGGGGTGTGAAAAACTTAGCTTGAAGTACAAGGTACTCCCCCTTAGAGAAGGTCTAAGTTTAAAGAAAATGAAAAACGATGTAAGAATCAGAGTTAGGCGAAAATAAATAGAAGAGTTAATGCAAGGGATGAACGTTTACCACCGGTCAAGTAAGTAAATAGAAGGGTCAGTTACCAAGAACTTAACCTCGAGAAACTGTAAGAGCATTAACTTTCAGAGAGAAAGTGAAGCCTATAAAAAGCGTTGGAGAGAAAGGTAAGCTTCACACCTCGAATAATTTTCAGTAAGAAAAAAATGGCATCATACAACGTAGCACTAGAAGAGCTGAGGAAGAAGGCCTTTGAAGAGGACTTGTTCCTGAACATCAGGCATCCAGAGGGTGCAACTACCATCGGAGAGCTGACACGGACACTGCTGGAAGAGGACCTGCGTCCAGAGTTGGAGAGAGACCTGAAGGAATTTCTTGCCTTCGTGGAGGAGGTGCAAGAACTCAGCCGGCTTGAACTCAAGCTGCTGGAAGAGAAGGAGTGTTTGGAAGAGAAGCTCAAGACTTCAGAAGAGATTCTGGAGAAGGATGAGCTAAAGAACAGGCTCAGCAACATCCAGCATGTACTGGAGCGTCTGGAGAAGGATAGGTCAGAGCAGCGCCAGGAGTGTAGAAGAATGAGGAGAGATCCTCCATTCTAGACTTTTTAGAGAAGTGATGTATGATGTAAACACAAAAAGATTATGAATAAAACGAGATTTTTGCAAACATATGTGACACAAATATATATAAGGATATGCATATATAATCACAAACGAACAAATTAGCATAAATAAGTAAAAAGAAACAGAGTTGAATAAAATAACGTTAAATAAAAAGAAGGAAAAAGAAGAGATCCTAAACTAAGGGTTGTCAGTGCGTCGCAGAAGTTCCATCATCATTTGCTTCATCTCAATCAGCATGGATTCATGAGTATCAAGACGTTGTTCCATGATGTCGAGTCTGGATGAGCTTGTCTGAGTAGAGCTGGAAGGAACATTCTGAGCAGCTTGAGGATCTGGAATGGAAGCAGAAGCAGCAGGAGTAAACACAACTGGTGCAAGTCGTTCTGCCTCAGCCTCAGCTTCAAGACGCTCTGCCTCAAGTCTGGCTTGTTCAGCTTGAGCTGCTGCTTGACGTGCAGCTTCTTCTGCTTGTTCTTTCTTTCTCTTGGCTTCTTCAAGAGCTTCAAGGAGCTTATTTCTCTGTTCTAGTTCGTGAAGAGCCACCCTTCTAGCAAACCTTTGCTTTGCAGCCTCAATGCTCTGACTGCCCTCTGCATGCAGGAGCTGCATCATAATCGGAACTTGAGTCACTAGCCAAGTGCTCAGATTGTTCCACTCATCAGCCACATTTTCAGCATTCTCACTAAGATCAGTCTGACCGTGCACATTGCGGAGCCTCAAGGAGGCTTCATGATAGAAGATATTGATGCACTCAGAGAGAGATGTGGGTTGAAGGTGAGTATAGGGAATTATGGAGAGGTTGGGTGCAGAAGAGGTTGGGTGATTGCTGCTATGAGCTTCAGAGGCACCTTGTGGAGAACCAATGTTAATCATGGGAGCATTGGGTTCAGAGGTTCCAAGGTGAGGGTCTGAAGTTTCAACCAGAGGGTGAGGTGATCTAACCGAGGATTGGTTAGACACTGATTGTTCAGGTTCAGGGTCTGGTTGAATAGGCTCATGTTGGTCAGGGACAGGGTGAGCTTGTTGAACTAAGGGGTCTGCCTCTTGGATAGGATTAGCCAAGATAGGTTCATCTGGGTCAACTAGACGTTCAGGTCTAGGGCCAGGATATCTCCTAGGGCTTGGACAGGTAAGGTAATACTCTTCCAAGGCAGATACCTTTTCTTTTCTAACCTCCATGAATTTTCTAATTAATTCAGAGGTATTGGAGGGAGGAGAGTCAATAACATTGATTGGAAAGGATACAGGTGTAAAGGCTGTTGATGAGTCTGTATCCGTGGTTCTGGCAGCAGGACGTTCTGATGCTCTGGGAGCAGAGTGATCAGACGTTCTGGGTTGTGGTTCTGTTTGGTTGGGCTCAGGTTGGTCTTGGACGATTGGTTCAGAAGATAATGGGTCGTATGGAATGGTAAGGAGAGAGGTTGGATCTTCTGACCTAGAGGTTGGGTTCTGAAGCAAATTCCAGAGTGGTGCTTCAGTAGGAGAAGGTTGAAAGAAAGAAGATCTTGGGGAATGTGGTGGAGAGGTGGTTTGTGCGGCTGGCTGGGATTCAGGAATAGGAGTGGGGGGATTTGAGGAGTGTTGGAGCAAGGCAGAAATAGGGAGTGCATCAAATAAATTCAAATCATCATCAGAAGCAAGTGCAGGCTTACTTGAATGTGCTGATGATCGAGTCACTCTGGCAGGAGGTTCAGTCCTTCTGACCACTGCAGCAGCTGGTTCCACCCGAGTAGGCTTCACCACGATTCTGACTTTCTTCTTCTTCTTCTTCGGAGGACCATCCTCACTATCATCATCATCACCATCATCAGGCTTTCTCTTCGTCTTCTTGACTAGAGGGGCATCAGATTCTTCAGAGGATTCGTCCAGAACCATCTTCCTCTGAGCTTTCCTCTTGGGAGGAGAAGGAAACTCTGGAGCTGGTGGTAGTCTGCTGACGAAATCATCAAGGTCAATTTCGAAACCTTGAGCCCTGAGGTCTTCAACATAGCATCTGATGGCTTCAGGATGGTCTGCTTGTGTCCACAGAGGGTAGTCATTCAGAGGCATCCTTCTGCTTCTGATGTCAGAGGATGTGTCTTCACGAGCAGGAGCAATCTTCTTCTGGATTAAGCCCATCTTCTTCAAGGAGTTTGCAGTGAAGACATCACTGACAATTGTGCTCAAATCCTCTGTGCAACCAGCATTGATCAAATCTTGCACCAAGTTGCTTTCAATGAGAAAGTCTGAGAGCAGCCTCCCAAAAGGGATATATTTGATTGCAGACTTGATGGAGGCGGTGGTGCGAGACTTCCGGATGCATTCCTTTAAGTAGGAGAACAGGAAGTAGGGAAGGCAGATCTTCTCCTTGTCTTGAATGAAGAACAGCATCGCCTTCTGGTTGAAATTGATGTAATCTGGGGAACTGCCCTTCGGTCTCTGGTTTATGCAGTTGAGCAGGATCTTGTGCCATATTCTGAGTTTGGGATGAAGATCCATCACCTTGTAACTCGTCTTGCCCGGTTTGAAGGTGGTGTACAGGGCCTTGTTGACTTTGTCTTTGGTGCTGGGTTTCAGCTTGGATTCCGTCAGTTGGAACCGATACCCATAAGCAGTTTCTGCTCCTAGCAGATTCACGAATGACTTCTCAGTGATGATGATCTTCCTGCCAAGAATGTGAGAGACCACTTGAGTATCATCGCAGTCTGCGTGCTTCCAGAATTCCTTTACCAATTTCTCATATACCGGTCCTCGAAGTCGATTGAAGTAGTTTCCCCAACCTTGAGCTTGGACTTCAGGACGAAGATCAAACCCATTTGCAGCCAGGTTGTCGAGGTCGAATCTCCATTCTGCTAGGACTTGGAGTTCCTCAGGCGCAAATACGCAGTGAACGGCACAGCCCCGTTCTGCAATTGGAACAATCTGCTCTTGAGCTTGAACTTGTTCTTGTGCCGGGTTCTCAGAGCCCCTTTGACCCGTTGCCAAACCAACTTCCATGTGAGGGAACTGAGGTGCATCTGCAGTAGATCTTCTGGTTTGTCTCACCATTTTGAAGAGGTTGAAGGTTTGAGGTAGAAGATGAAGTTTGAAGGATGAAGAGAGATCGAGAGAGAAATCAAGAAAGAGGCGGTTTGGAAAAGCGGAGAGTGCGAGAGTGAAAACCGGAAGTGAACGAGAACGTGTGTGTATAGTGGGTTTTATCAAATAACCGTTGTTGATTCAAAAAAGCACTTTAAGATCAACGGTTGAAAATTAAAGATAGATAGTAACAGTAAAATACACAATCACACACAGGAGATAAGCATATCTACACGCAATCATAACAGATTGTCACACGGGCACAAGGAATTATGCATCAGAAATTCTGACACACGTGTTGTTGTCTCAGCTTCAGAGTCAGTACCAGTGGGCACACACACTCTGATTGAGTTACCTTCTGGACTAGACATCTTCTGATCAAGAAGTATCATAGTCAGAGGTTCTGATCCATCTTCACTCTGGACAAAAGTCCATGTTTAGATTTTTCAGAATAAAATTAAATCTATCCTCTGCTAAGGGCTTTGTAAAGATATCTGCCCATTGATGGTCAGTATCAACAAACTTCAGAAGAAGTACGCCCTTCTGCACATAATCTCTAATGAAGTGATACTTTACCTCAATGTGCTTTGCCCTTGAATGCAAGATAAAATTCTTGCTCAACGAGATTGCAGCAGTGTTATCACAATAAATTGGGATATTGCTCTCAAGGATCTGATAATCCTCCAGCTGATGTTTCATCCAGAGCATCTGTGTGCTGCATATTGCTGCTGAGATATATTCTGCCTCTGCAGTTGAT
>NC_080045.1:32590201-32702128 GCF_012489685.1 Lotus japonicus | reverse complement strand
TTACCAGTTTCTCATACACCGGTCCTCGAAGTCTGTTGAAGTAATTTCCCCAACCTTGAACTTGGACTTCAGGACGAAGATCATACCCATTTGTAGCCAGGTTGTCGAGGTCGAATCTCCATTCTGCCAGGACTTGAAGTTCCTCAGGAGCAAATACGCGGTGAACGGCACAGCCCCGTTCTGCAATTGGAAGAATCTGCTCTTGAGCTTGACCTTGATCTGGTGTCGGATTCTCAGGGCCCCTTTGACCCGTTGCTAGACCAACTACCATGTGAGGGAACTGGGGTGCATCTGCAGTAGATCTTTTGGTTTGACTCACCATTTTTGAAGCGGTTGAAGGTTTGAGGTAGAAGATGAAGGTTGAAAGATGAAGAGTGATCGAGAGAGAAATCGAGAATAAGCGGTTTTGAAAAGCAGAGAGAGCGAGAGTAAAAACCGGAAGTGAACGAGATCGTGTGTGTATAGTGGGTTTTGACAAATAACCGTTGTTGATTCAAAAGGCACTTTAAGATCAACGGTTGAAAATTAAAGATAGATAGTAACAGTAAATACACAAATCACACACAGGAGAGAAGCACATCTACACGCAATCATAACAGACTGTCACACGGGCACAAGGAACTATGCATCAGAAATACTGACACACGTGTTGTTGTCTCAGCTTCAGAGTCAGTACCAGTGGGTACACACACTCTGATTGAGTTACCTTCTGGACTAGACATCTTCTGATCAAGAAGTATCATAGTCAGAGGTTCTGATCCATCTTCACTCTGGACAAAAGTCCATGTTTAGATTTTTCAGAATAAAATTAAATCTATCCTCTGCTAAGGGCTTTGTAAAGATATCCGCCCATTGATGGTCAGTATCAACAAACTTCAGAAGAAGTACGCCCTTCTGTACATAATCTCTAATAAAGTGATACTTTACCTCAATGTGCTTTGCCCTTGAATGCAAGATAGGATTCTGACTCAATGAGATTGCAGCAGTGTTATCACAATAGATTGGGATATTGCTCTCAAGGATCTGATAATCCTCCAGCTGATGTTTCATCCAGAGCATCTGAGTGCTGCATATTGCTGCTGAGATATATTCTGCCTCTGCAGTTGATAGTGCAATGGTTGATTGCCTCTTGCTTGCCCATGAGACTAGATTGCTTCCCAGAAATTGACAATTTCCAGAAGTACTTTTTCTCTCTGTTCTATCTCCAGCGTAATCAGCATCACAGTAACCTGAAAGCTTATACTCTGATGTTTTCTTATACATCAAGCCAAGGTTAGTGGTGCCTTTCAGATACCTTAGGATCCTCTTAACAGCAGTTAAGTGGGTTTCCCTTGGATCTGATTGGAAACGAGCACATAAATGAACACTAAATAGTATGTCTGGCCTAGATGCAGTTAAGTATAGAAGTGAACCTATCATGCCACGATAGAGCTTCTGACATACTTTACCACTTTTATCTTCTTTCTCCAGAATGCATGTAGGATGCATTGGAGTCTTGGCCACTGTAGATTCCAGCATATTGAATTTCTTCAGAAGTTCTTTAGTGTACTTGCTCTGATGGATATATGTTCCTTCTGGTGTTTGATCAACTTGTACTCCCAGAAAGTACTTTAATTCTCCCATCATACTCATCTCAAATTCAGCCTGCATCATCTCAGAAAATTCTTTGCATAGAGATTGATTAGCAGAACCAAATATAATATCATCAACATAAATTTGCACAATTAAGATATCATCTTTATAAGTCTTGCAAAAAAGAGTTGTATCTACTTTACCCCTTACAAACTCATTCTCCAGAAGGAATGAGCTAAGTCTCTCATACCATGCTCTGGGAGCTTGCTTCAGACCGTAGAGTGATTTCTTCAATTTGAACACATGGTCTGGTTTCTTCTCATCTTCAAAACCTGGGGGTTGATGAACATAGACTTCCTCTGAGATATAACCATTTAGGAAGGCACTCTTCACGTCCATCTGATGTAGAACTATGTTGTGATTTACTGAAAAAGAGATCAACAGTCTGATTGCCTCCAGTCTTGCTACTGGAGCAAATGTTTCAGTGTAGTCTATTCCTTCCTGCTGGCTGTAGCCTTGAGCAACTAGCCTTGCCTTGTTTCTGACTACATCTCCTTTCTCATTCAGCTTGTTTCTGAATACCCATTTCGCTCCAATAACATGGACACTCTCAGGCTTCTTCACTAAGCTCCAAACATCGTTCTTGGAGAATTGATTCAATTCTTCTTCCATGGCCAGAATCCAATCCTTGTCCTGAAGAGCTTCATCTATGGACTTGGGTTCAATTAAGGACACCAATCCTTTCAGACTGAGCAAGGTCTCTTCAGAGGGTCTGAAGGCAGATCTGGTTCTGACTGGTTCGTCTTTGTTGCCCAGAATCAATTCCTTAGGGTGAGCTGCAGTGATTCTGCTCTTCTTCAGAGTTTGTGAGTTAGAGGGACCAGCTTCTTCCTCTGGTTCATCTTCCTCTGGCTCATCTTCCTCTGGAGCTTTGCCTTTGTCAGAAACATTAATGCTTAAATCTGCAAACTTTTCTACTAGCTTTGACTGGTCAGAGTCAAGCTTATCATCAAATCTAACATGAATAGATTCTTCAATAGTCTTAGCATCAGTATTATAAAATCTAAAACCTTTAGATCTCTCAGAGTAACCGAGTAATAGACACTTAGAAGACTTAGCATCAAATTTATGCAATCTATCCTTAGTATTGAGAACATAACAAACACAGCCAAAAGGATGAAAATAAGAAATGTTGGGTTTTATGTTCTTCCACAATTCATAAGGAGTCTTATTCAGAATTGGTCTCACAGAGATTCTGTTCTGAATGTAACATGCTGTATTTACTGCCTCTGCCCAAAAGTGCTTAGCCATGCTAGTTTCTTGGAGCATGGTTCTAGCCATCTCCTGAAGAGTTCTGTTCTTCCTCTCAACAACACCATTTTGTTGAGGAGTTCTGGGACAAGTGAAATCATGTGCAATTCCATAGGAATCAAACAGACTCTCAAACTTGTCATTCTCAAACTCTCCACCATGGTCACTTCTGACACGCACAATCCTACAAGCCTTCTCGTTTTGCACTTGAGCAATGAAGGTAGAGAACACAGCATGAGACTCATCCTTGCGGGTTAGAAATTTTACCCATGTCCAGCGGCTATAGTCATCAACGATAACCATCCCATATCTCTTGCCACCTATAGACTCAGTTTTCACTGGTCCAAAAAGGTCGATATGCAGAAGTTCCAACGGCCATGAGGTTGAGACAACATTCTTTGCCTTGAAAGGGACTTTTGTGAATTTGCCTTTCTGACATGCTTCACAAAGAGCGTCTGAAGCGAACTTCAGATTGGGTAAGCCCCTGACAAGGTTTAGCTTGCTCAGCTGAGAAATCTTTCTCATACTGGCATGCCCTAACCGTCTATGCCATACCCACTGCTCTTCATTAACAGACAGAAGGCACTTCACATTCTGAGCCTCCAACTCAGATAATATGATCTTATAAATGTTGTTCTTCCTCTTGCTGTTAAACAGAACAGAGCCATCGATTTGACTTACAGCCCGGCATGACTTTTGATTGAATATAACATCATAACCCTTGTCAGCTAATTGACTTATAGACAATAAGTTATGTGTTAAGCCGTCTACCAATAACACATTATCAATGCATGGACTACTATCTACACAAATAGTACCAGTACCAACAATTTTACCCTTTTCATTTCGTCCAAAGCCAACTTCGCCTCCAGGCTTAAGTTTCAGCTCTCGGAACATACGCCTTTCTCCCGTCATGTGACGCGAGCATCCACTGTCCAGATACCATGATTGGTGTTTCAGTGGAGCTATCAAGGATATCTGCAACATAGATAATCTTGTCCTTAGGTACCCACTTTCTGGGTCCTCTCTTGTTAGTTACCCCAGAGGTTCTGATCACCTTGGGTGTCTCAACATGATATTTTAAAGGAATATTTGCATGATATTTAGTCATAGAGAAAGATCCCTTTTTAAGAGGGTTTTTAGCAACTTTAGCAGGTACAGGATCAGGCAATATGGTACCAGAGGGAACAAAGCATTCATACAAGGATTTAGCTTTAGACACAGATGGCTCATTTCTAATTGGTTTAGAATAGCCAATGCCATGCATTCCATTTCTGCTTACGCCATAGATCATTGAAGTCATTAAGCTTCTATCCACGCTTTTAGCTAGGAATCTTTGAAAAGACTTTTCATACTTAGATTCATTTCTACAATCAGAGGCATCACAGGCAACAATTTCTTCTAACTTAGCAATCTGGTTCTTAAGCACAGAGTTAGAATTGATCAAGGCATGATTATCATTTTTCAAATCAGAAATAATTTTCTCATGTTCAGAAGGAGTCTTGGAAACAGCAGATAAGTTCTTTTTCAGCTTCTTATGCTTAGACAATAAGGAGTTATACTTATCCATAATATCAGACAATGCATGTTTCAGTTCAGAGGTAGAGAAAGAAGCGAATACCTCATTTTCATCGTCTGAGTTAGGATCTCCTTCTGATTCTGAGTCAGAGTCAACAGCTCCCTTTGACTCTGCTTCCTTGTCTTTGACAATAGCCATGAGTCCTTGGACTTCACCATCAGAGTCAACATCCTCTGACTCTGATTCATCAAATGTCACCATCAGACTCTTCTTCGTCTTGAAGTGCTTCTTTGGCTTCTTGTCCTTCTTCAATCTTGGACAGTCACTTTTGTAGTGCCCTGATTCTTTGCACTCAAAGCATGTGACTTCCTTAAGCGAGGACTTCTTCTGACCTGAGGATTCAGACTTTCCTCTTGCCTTTCCAGAGCCTTTGTATTTGCTCTGCCTGTGCTTCCAGATGCGATTGAGTCTCTTGGAGATCAGAGTCAGCTCATCTTCATCAGAATCTTCTGATGCTTCTTCAGATTCCTCTTCTTCAGCTTGAAGAGCTTTTGACTTCTCAACCTTAGCCTTTTCAGATTTAGATTTCAAGGCTATGGACTTTTTCCTTAGATCTTGCATCTCTGAGCGCTTCAGCTCATGGCATTTCAAAATGCTGATGAGTTCTTCTAAACTCATATTCTCAACGTCTCTCGTGAGCTCTATTGAAGTCACCAAAGGCATCCAACTTTCAGGAAGACACCTGATGACCCTTATGACATGATCTTTTGTTGTGTAACTCTTGTTGAGAGGTCGTATGCCAGCTACAAGCAACTGAAATCTGGAGAACATTTCTTCAATGGACTCATTTGGCTCCATGATGAAGGATTCATACTTTTGGATCAAAGACAATGCCTTTGATTCTTTAACTTTCTTGTTTCCTTCATGAGACATCTTCAGAGATTCGAAAATGCCTTTCGCAAACTCACGATCTGTAATCTTCTGGTACTCTTCATAGGAAATAGCACTTAGAAGAATTGCTCTTGCTTTGTGATGTTGTGAGTACAGCTTCTTTTGATCTGCAGTCATCTCTGACCTTGGGATCTTCTTGCCATCTGCATCAACTGGACGCTCGTAGCCATCCACAATAATATCCCAGAGATCTGCATCGAAACCCAGAAAGAAACTTTCCAGTCTATCTTTCCAATATTCGAACCTTTGACCGTCGAACATAGGAGGCTTTGCATTGTAACCATCTCTTTGAGTTTCACTGGTGGTGGCAGCCATTGTTTTTCACACCGGCCCGGATCACTGAACACTGTTAGGTGTGGTAATCAGAACTTGCGCTCTGATACCAATTGAAGGTATGAAAAACGGTAGAAAGGGGGGGTTTGAATAACGTTTTCAGTATAAAACTTCCACCTTAAAGATTTTGACAAATCTTTCGAGAACTTAAGTGCTAAAGATAAGAGATAGAAAAGCACACAAGGATTTTATCCTGGTTCACTTGATAAATCACTCAGGCTACTCCAGTCCACCCGTTAAGGTGATTTCTTCCTTCTTAGAATGAAGGCAATCCACTAATCAGGTAAGAGTTACAACTGCACTTGAAACCTACAAGTGACTAACAATTACACTGACTTAGCTCACACTAAGATTCACTCTCTTAGTCTTCTCTAGGATCCGATCAACCTTGATCTCCTAAAGGAACCAAACAAACTGTTTATCAAAGAATTGTTTACAAGAGATTTGCTTCTAAAAAGCTAATAGTAAACTCAATGAATTTCAGATGAAAGAAAACTTAGAAGATTTTGAATATGTCTTGCGCGTATGTGAATGCTTCTAGCCGTTTCTTTCAGTCTTCAGCCTCTTTATATACTCCAAGGATTAGGGTTGAGCGATGCATGGGAAATGCTACCGTTGGAGGGCAGTTCTGGAAAATCCAGCTTCTGCTGTGGCTGAGAACGTTAGGTAGGTCGTCAGGAGGGTACAGTTGCTTTTGTACTTGGATAGCGACGCGACCTTTAAACCTAGGAGACTTCTGATCACGGGAATGCTTCATATTGGAACTTGTGAAGCCGGTTGATCAGAGTCAGAGGGAAAGCCCAGATCCTCTGACCATTGTTTCTTCTGATTCTGAACTCAGAGGGAAGAACATGGTCTTCAGAGTATCTTGCTTCTGGACATCAGAGTTTCCACTATTCAGCTTCTGGATCTTCAGAGTCTTCTACACCATCAGAATATCTGAGCCTTCAGTGTTTCTTGGTTATCAGACTTTCTGGATCTTCAGAGCTTCTAGTGACTGAGTCCACATCAGAGTTTGTATAACTTCAGAACTTCTGAAGCTTTTCCACTGTTCATACTGAACATGGTGAATGCGAAAGCGTTGCTTGGGTCACTCTTTATACACAGTGCTTCTGATTTGTGTGAGATTGAGTTGAGGTCAGAGCCTGTAAGTAGCACACTCAGAAAAACACGTTAGAGTACCACAATTGTTCATATCAAAAGGTTAACTTGTAATCATCAAAACATAGAGTTGTACTACTAGATCAAAACTTGATCTTACAGTAGAGTCTTAGCTCTGACCGTCATTGTTTCTTTGGGGACAGGATAGTTTCCCGCCTATAGCTTTTTGTGTGGTTCCTCTACGGGGATCACAGAGAGTTGGTTGGGCTAAGAGGTCTTGTTTTAGGCCATCTGGGCTAACTCATCCTCATTTTGAGGGATAGTGTTGCGGACACTTGACTTTTCTTTTGGTTTGTACTTTTGCCTACGGGCGTTACTCTCTTTCTGTCACCCGTCACTGGAGGTTACTCGTGACGTGGTTGTATTTAGCGAGGCATGTATATATAGTTGTATAGTAGTTTCTTTTATCTTTTGTTGGGGAGTTTATTGCTTTCTGTCTTTAGTTATATTGTCGAAAAAAAGTAATTCACGTTTTTCCGCTTAAGTATTTCTTTTGGTTACTAAAGTGACGCCACCGAAATCGGGGTGTTACACTAATCAAATGCAACTAAAGCCCTTATAAAACTACAAAATTACTAAACTAATGCAAATGCACCAAAAAAAGTAAAAATGCATGAGAATGCATGAAACACTACATGAGACACAAGAAAAAGACTCAAAACCTACAAGGAAAAACCCTAAAAACATCATATAAACCCGGGTCATAACAACACTATACTCAACGACAGCTCGCCCTCGAGCGTCACTAAGATTAGCTTGCCCTCAAGCACAAAGAATTACTCCCCACACACATGCCAAAAGAGGGATACATTTTCAGAAAACCGGGGGATCAAGTAAATGTAGTTAGTTCCAAGATAAAGATTCAACAATCAACTTCATGCAACTCTTAGACAAAGAAGAATTAGAGTCCACTATGAGAAGCATTTAGAGCTAACATCCTAGCATGAGACAATTGTATAGTGCACTGAGCACAAAAGCAAGTTCATAGGTTCTGAGAATCATTCACTCAAGAGCAACTAAAGTTGACAATGCATTATTCAATGAGACTTCAAAAGGGTTGTAATGTTGGCTTGGTAAAGCACAAGGTAGGTGGTCCCTAAGGAAGACTAAGGCTGTACAAAATTTGAGTGTGGTCCAATTTGGAATTCTGGAGCTTTCAAGTTATTGATACTTAGCACTCAAGTCTCTTAACCCCTTTTTGTTTCATATTTTTTTCTTCTTTTTTTTTGGAACTCCACCACACCATGGAGTTCATTTTCTCTTTTGACTTTTTTCAATTTTTTTCTTTGGGGCAAGAGACAATTGCACTTTTCATAAACTAGCTCCATCAAGAGTTAAGAACCACAACTCCCCATTGAATCCCCCAAACAACCAGCCCATTAAACATAGATACCAAGGAAATCTCCATAAGGCTCAAAAGGGTCAACTAGGGACAAAGATGTTATAAAACAATTTCTGAAGTACAAGAAAACCTACCAGTCTCAAGAATACAAGTCTCCTAAAGCTACACTCAAGGACGCATGAAATGAAACACAGAACCAAGAAGTGCAAGTGAGTCAGGATCCTCCAGGGAAATTATATAGTGAAGGGTCAAAGATGGACCCTTGTGGACTCACATCAACTCTATCCTCAAGATAACACTTAGAAGACCGAAGTCTCCCCCTGTAAGACCCAAGATTTTAAGCTTAGAATAAGTGGAAGAGATTTCCATTTACGATTAGGGTTGATGTAATGTGAAGGGAAACCTGAACGAAAGTTTATTAAATGAAATATATTTATGAAGGAGAAAGTTCAGGAAAAGTTCAAGGATTGCATTATGATCGATAAAAGTTATAGCACGAACGTTTTACGCTTAAACCTAGGTCGGAAACCCTAGTATATAGCTAATTTTCACTTTTAGGCACGACGGAAGTTAATTCCAAAAATCTTCAGAGAAATGTTAGAACTTCTCTTTTTCCATTTATCACAATCGTTTCGAGGCGAAACTCTAGGATCTACGAACGTCCGATTCCAATCATCGGAAGTTTGCCGAAAACGAATCCCTGGTATTTCAAAACCCTAGAATTTCTCGACAATGAAGACTTTATCTATTCAGAGCTTCAAATGAATATTCTACACGCGTACACCCATTTCTCTTGATGATTTCAATCTTTCTTCAGAAGGAAGTTTTCCATTCCGACATTCGATGCAAAAAGCAACTTATCGGGTAAAATAGTTTTACACCGACTTTGCACCGACTTTGCATTAGTTGCCAAAAATACAAGGAGACATCTTCTTAGCTTAGGAATTCCTTTGCCAAAACCTATCTTAGAATTCATGGAGAATGGTGCCGGAAAAATCAGATTCGCGAAACTTTCATTTTCCCGCGAATTACCATTTTCTATATATAGCAAGCAAGTGAGAAGAAATCACAAAACTCCACCATTTTCAACCCATTCAAGGCCGCGAGTTTGCATAGGAGAGGAGGAGGAGAGATTTTCTTCATTTCTTGCTTGATCGTCGATCAATCAGTTGTGACTTCAAGGCTTCGAGGTATAGTCACTAATCCTTACCTCTGATCGCTTTTTCCATAGCTTTTCTGTAGAGTTTTCTGAGCGGATAGTTTATGGGTTTTTGCAAAACTATCCTGAATCTTTCATTTCTGATTCTAAACCTCTTCTATATGTGCCCAAGATCACTTCTGCCGGATTAGATTTTCCGTTATGTCGCCGGAATTCCGCCGGAATCAATTTTAGCCTTAAATACCCATTTTTGGAGTTTTTGAGGTAAAGCTTCAACCTTTAGGCTAAAAACTATCGCCTTAGCTTAGTGTTAGTAGGATTAGTTGTCATAAACGTCGTTAGTAACGTCCCTGCAAAATTTGGTTTTTGGGATTTCAGTTTTGAAATTTCTAAGTTAAAAATCATGACCAAAATACCCCTGCGACAGTTTTTGATCCGATAATTTTTCCGAGTTCAGAATACCCTTAGTTACGGCTTATGAAAGCATAGGAACCAAGTTTGATCGAAGAAAAATCGAGCCCCATAATTACCTAAAGTGGCCGAGCCTATAGGGGGAGGAGGAGGAAAATTTCCTTTTCCGAAAACTTGTCTTTCGCGCTAGATTATCGTACCTTAGAATATAGATTACTTCGAGTAACCTTAGTAAGTATCGATAGCTTAGTTTTCGATAGATTCTGATAGTATTTCTGTGGTTTTGCTCTAAAGGTGATTTTGAGGAATTTCCAGCGGAGCAAGGCTTTGATTGTGAAGGAGCTTTAGGAGATAACTCTGGAGAACCTACAGGTGAGGGCTTCTCACTGAATCTCTAGTTAATGCTTAGGGTCGATGTTTCGACATTGTTTACTGTTTATGCACTGGAATTGTGTGTGATTGGAAAATGTTTTCTGAGGCTTCGGCTGACAATGTAGATGATTCATCTATTGAATGTTTTTGAGATTGTCTTACATGCTATGTGCTATGTGGGTAATCTAGGATGTGTGGTGCATGCTTTATATGCTAAGTGCTAAGTGTTTATGATGCGATTTATTGATATATGACATGTTGTTGATTGTGATGATTTAAATATGCTCTGTACTGGAATCTGAGATTCTGAATGGTGAGAATAGCGGGCAGGTCATGCCGATTTTATTTTGAGAGTTTTGAGAAAGTTTGATAGGACGAACGAGGTTCGGGCCTTAATTTTGTTTAGTGGATCGAGACATCCTCTGGAAGCGACTTGGGATTGGGAGATCCTGCAAATGTATAAGACTTGCGATAAGACAAAATGGAATCTATTTTATAAAGAAAATTCATAAGACCTTAAATAACCTCAAAATCTTTAAGTAATGATAACAACCTCGAAGGAAGGCATTGGAAGTCAAATCATAGTTTTGGAAAAGCGAGGAGTGTTGTCGGATCCAAGTGTTGAGAAGTTTAGTAAGTTCTGAGTATGTTGGTACTCCTTCGCTCGTTGAGCAGTTTGTTAGCCATCCAAGGGATGAGCCGAGAAGCTTCACTGAGGCGTGAGACCTTGTGAATGCGTGATACTCCACTGAGGCGTGAGACCTTGTGGAAAGCATGGACCTTCACTGAGGCGTGAGACCTCGTGAACAGCATGAAGCTTCACTGAGGCGTGAGACCTTGTGAATGCGGGATACTCCACTGAGGCGTGAGACCTTGTGGAAAGCATGGAACTCCACTGAGGCGTGAGACCTTGTGAGAGCATGAAACTTCACTGAAGCGTGAGACTTCGTGCAAGTGTGTAAATTCACTGAGGCGTGAGACCTTGTGAAAGCATAAAACTTCACTGAAGCGTGAGACCTTGTGAATGTGTGAGACTCCACTGAAGCGTGAGACTTCGTGTGAGCATTGATGACTCGAAGAGTTATCGTGAGTGTTTGCACTCATTTTATGATTATTGTACTTTGTCGCAGAATCGACTTTTACCTTAGGGTATTATTTATAGAGACATTAAGTTAGCTAGAACACGTGGCGACGTGTCGAGTGAGGTCGGAGACGTTGTTTGGCTAATCACATTGCACTCATGCATACATAGGAGGTTAATACACGGCGTGATACCGGACCTCGGTGGATTGGAGGTTAATACACGGCGTGATACCGGACCTCGGTGGATTCCAAAATGGTCATAAGACCCGGATTTCCGCGTAAGAGCGCTATTAGGCGACTCTTAGTAGCAGATCTGGCTACCGTTGTTGTTGGAGTAAGAGGCATCACGGGCCGAAATGGCACCACCGTGGCTGGTGAAGGGCTGATCCGATGATGTCCATCCGTTCCGGATTGCATATTGGTTGACTGGGTTAACCTGCATATCATTTCATGCGACATGCATACTGACATAGTTAATGAGTGTGTTTGATACTTGTTAGTTCTACTTGATGCATGTTAACTGTGATTTACAGTCGTTCTATTCTTTGTGGAAATATGCAACCCTAGGATGTTATCCCTAGTTATAAGCCTAAGTGGCTATTATCTTATTTATATCTATTGGTGCTATTATTTACATAATTCTTTGGAGTTGACCCTCGCGTCTTCTGTGTGTGCTTTGGCGGACAAACGCCCTTTGTCAGATGTCTTTGGCGGGCTGGTTCATGACGGTTCACCCTTCGGGGGAGACTAGAGTGGAGATGCTGGAACAGGAGCGCATCGCGGTAGCGAGAGGAGGACGGATGGTGTACATAGACTAGGTCGTTCTGGATTCAGATTCGGGCGACGATCATGCTAGCATGTAGGTTTAGTGCTGGTGTGAGCTCCTCGAGATGGGATTAGTGTAGGAGTAGAGTCTTAGCTCTGAACATCATTTGTTTTCTTTGGGGACAGGGTAGTTTCCCACCTATAGCTTTTTGTGTGGTTCTTTACGAGAATCACAGAGAGTTGGTTGGACTTAGGAGGTCTTGCTTCAGGCCGATGGGCCAGCTTATTCTCAGTTTTGAGGGATGGTGTTGCGGACACTTGACCTTTCTTGTGGATTGTACCTTTTGCCTTCGGGCGTTACACTTTTCTTTCCGTCACTGGAGGTTTACTCGTGACGAGGTTACTACTACAGCGGGTTTTATTTAATTCCGTCTTGTCTTAGTTCTGATTATTGTTATTGATTGGGTTTTATTTAATTCCGTCTTGTCTTAGTTATTATTATAAAAAAAAAAATATTCACGTTTTTCCGCATTAAGTTTATTTTGGTTACTAAAGTGACGCCACCGAAATCGGGGTGTTACACCCCCTCTCTTTCCCAAACATACAATCACTCCCCAAAAGAAAGCACAAAGTATCCATTTAAAAACATTTTCAAAACCAGCATCATGTGAGTGAGCAAGACTTGGGAACATGTCATTTGAGTATAAGGAATAAAGACCAAGGTATAAAAGACTCTATATAACAAAGCATGATAAAAAAAAAGATAAACAAAATCTATAAAAGAAAAATATGCAAAAATGCATGGACTAAAACTCAGGGTAAGAAAAGAACCTCCTTCCAAGTGATTGAGTGCTCCAAGTGTTCTCCACTTTGGCTTTTATTTCCTGAAAAACTAGAAGAAGAAACGTAAAACAGAAAAAGAAGATCCTATGTATCAACTTATCAACTCATGACCAATGAATCTAATTAAAATTAAATTCACTAGCTGATCCATTCTAGGTCAGGTTCACAGAATTCATAACCTCAAATCATGTTATAATTGATCAGGTCACAACAAGCACTAGGAACAAGAACGAATCAGTTAAATTGATACACAAGAACAAAACAGAAAAAGAACATGGGTTGTCTCCCATTTAGCCCTAAGTTAGAGTCTTAGGTAGACTAAACTTCAAACTCGTAACATAAACCAAAAATCACAAACAATCCCCGGCAACGGCGCCAAAAACTTGTTGGTAAATCCGCAAGTGTACGAATCCACCCGGTTTTAAATATCGAACCACAGGGATTGTGAGTGACTAAATTCAGTTTAAGCTTTGAGTTTGAAGGTTGGTTTTATTGAATAAGAGATATGTTGAAGTAGTACTAAGGAAAAAGGAAAATAAAAAGACAATTCAGAAAAGCACATGCTTTGGGTTCTTGTTCAACTAGTCAATTTAAGCACATCATTCTATGCACATGTTCTCATGGATCTCTCCTTGATGATATAGCCTAGTTACTCACTTATTGATTCCTCACATAAGCAATTCTCTCATACTAAAAGCTAAGCCCAATTCCTTGTGTACTTAGTCATTTATATGAGGTTTTAGATCATGCAATTTCAGGCCATCAAACCCCAACCCTTCCTCTATTCCTAGTAGCAAGTATAGAAGGGGTAATCCCAAATCGGTTCCCTAATCTATAACAAACTTCCGTTCTGATTATAGAATAGTATAAAGCAAGCATGCATACAAGCTTAGATTGAAATTCAGAAAATGGGATTCAAGGGAAGAAGAAGAACATGTGGGAAAGAACTTAAGATTATAACTCAAATATAAAAAGTCTTACATGAAAATCAAAGCATAAGAAGAGAGATTAGCCAAGCATGGCAAGAGCCATGCTTGGCTAAGAACCTGAATTACAAGCTTAGAAGCCCTCTCACACTCTCCTAGATGCTCCTCTACCTCTGAGTTTATGTAAAAATGAAAGTAGTATCAAAGATTACCAAAGAAAATGATTAAAATCCTATTTATAGGCAAAAATCACGAGTTTGGGCTGTTCCGGGCGCTCAGGCGCCAATTCAGAGCGCCTGAGCGCCAATTCATGCTGAAAATGTGGCCCCTGGAAGGTAATTGGCGCTTAGGCGCCAATTAAGCACGCCTAGGCGCCAAATCCAGAACCCTGGAAAAAGCAATTGGCGCCTAGGCGCCAATGGAGCACGCCTAGGCGCTCTGTCTCGCTGGGAAACCTTTTGATCTTCATTTTAACTCCTCTTTACTCCTCTTTAAGCCTCTTTAAGCCTCCCTTCAATTCTCCAAACCTCTAGACACTCCATCTTCAGCTGTTACAACCTAAAAACTTGATGACAAAGCTAGGAAAATATCTAGAAATTCAGAGGTTAGTTTTGCACAAAGGCTCCAAAACAAGTGGAAATTGCCTATGACTCTTAAACTCTAATCAAATGCAACTAAAGCCCTTATAAAACTACAAAATTACTAAACTAATGCAAATGCACCAAAAAAAGTAAAAATGCATGAGAATGCATGAAACACTACATGAGACACAAGAAAAAGACTCAAAACCTACAAGGAAAAACCCTAAAAACATCATATAAACCCGGGTCATCAGTCAGCCCTAACACCAGCCACGGTGGGACCATTTCTGCTCGGGTGTCTCTTATACCAAACAAAGTGTAGTCTGATCAGCAGTAAACCCGCAGGCCTGCCATTTCCGTCTGCTACCAAGAATCACCGCAGTGTTCTTACATGGAAATCCGGGTCTTATGACCATTTTTGGAATCCAACTAGGTCCGACATCCCACCGTGTATTAACCTCAATGAGTGCATGAATGCAAGTGGTTAGCCAAACAACGTCTCCGACCTCACTCGTCACGTCGTCACGTGTTCTAGCTAACTAATTGTCTCTAAAAAGAATACCCTAAGGTAAATGTCGATTCTGCGACAAAAGACAATTAATTATAAAAAGTATCTCATGATGATTTCTCGAATCATCCGACTCATCTCCATCCGATGGTCAAAAACTGCTCAGCGAGCAAAAAGTACCAATGCACTTGGAAACTACCCGTTTCCGGCTTATCCTCAAGATAGCCCAACAACAACTCTGCTCATCGAGCGAAAGAGCATCAACGTATTTAAAACTTATCAATTTTCCTGACTTATCCTTTAGATAGTCGAACAACAAAAGTGCTTCTCGAGCAAAGAGTATCAACATACTCGGAAACTCATCAAGTTTCCCCAAAACTTGGACTCGGCGACACTTCTCTTTTTCCAAAAACTAATATTCATGTCTTAAGCTCTTAATTGAATTTGTAATCATTAATTAAAGGTTTAGAGGTTGTTTAATGTCTTATGAATTTTCCTTGTGAAATAGCTCCCATTTAGTTTTATCTCAAATCTTATAAGTTTCAAAAGATCCCATAATCCCAAGTAATTCCCAGAGAAGGTCTCGATCCATCAAAACAATAACAAGGCCCGAACCTCTGTTCGTCCCGTCAAACTTTATCAAAATCTCATGATAAATCCGGCATAATCGCCCGTTATCCTCACTCTGTCGAATCAACAGATATATGTGTATTTGCATATTCCAAACAATACAATTCAACAGTCATGGCACATATATCAATAAATTGAGGAATAACCATGTAGCAATTAGCATATACGGCAGATATCACACATCCTAGATTAACCAGGTAGCACATAGCATGTGAATCAACCACAACAACAAACAAGCAATAAAACATTATCAATTGTCAGCCGTAGCCTCAGAAAACATTTTTCCCAACCAAACACAATCAAGTGCATAAACAATAAATCAAGTCGAAATCGTCGACACCTAATTCATTATCTAGTATTCAGTGAGAAGCCCTCACCTGTAGGTTTTCTAGGGTGTACTTCAAAGTTTCCTTCACAATCTTCTTCCTCGAATCCACTAAGTTCCTCAAAAGAACCTTAGAACAAATTCACAGAAATCAATCACAATGAGTCGGAAACTCAGCAAACAATACGTACTAGGGTTACACGAAACATTACAAACTCCGAAGTACGACAATCTAACGCGTTAAGACAAGTTTTCGAAAAACGAAATTCCCCCCCCCCCTGATGAGGAGCTCTCGGCCACTATGCACAATTAGGTGGGCCGATTTTTCTTCGATCAAACTTGGTTCCTAGGTTATCATTAGCCGTAACTAAGACGATTCTAAGCTCAGAAAAAATTTCGGATCAAAAACTGTCGCAGGGGTATTTTGGTCATTATTTTCAGCTCAAAATTTCAAAACTGGATTTTCGAAAAACAAATTGGATGGGGACGTCAACAACGATGTTTATGACACTAATCCTACTAGCACTAAGCTAAGTCGTGAATTTTTAACGTAAAGAACGAAACTTTGCCCAGAAATGGGTTTTTCCAACAGAAATGGATCCCGGCGGCATTTCGGCGACATTCGGCAAAATGTAATCCGCTAAACACGCTCAGGAGCATGCAGGGAATAAGTTTAGACACTGAAATCAGCTTATTTGAACAGTTTTACAAAAAGCTCAAAACTTTGAGCACAGAAAGACATAGAGAAAGTCGACAGAAACGACGATCAGAAGTGAGATATGGTATTCCTACCTCGAGGTCTTCGATTAGCAACGAACTGTGCGGCAAACGGGCAAGAAACGGCGAAAATCAAATCCTCCTCCTCTCCTTGGAAGCTCGCGGGTTTGGGGAAAGAAAATGGGAAGTTTTTGAAATTTTTTTCATTTTCTCACTATTTATAGGTTTTGAAAAATTTGGAAAAATGAAAATTTCGCGATTCCGATTTTCCTGCGTATTCCTCGGAGAATTCTAAGATAGGTTATGGCGACAGAATTCCAGAACTCAAAACAGGTTTCTTGGAATTTAATCAAACGATCCAAAGTCGGTGTAAATTGATTTTACCCGAAAAGTCACTTTTTGCAGTTGATGTCGGATGAGAAAACTTTGTTCAGAAGAAAGATTCAAAACATTGAGAGAAATGGGTGCATGCGTGTGGAATCTTCGTTTGAAGCTCCAAATAGAAAAAGTCTTCATCGTCTGTTGATTTTAGGGTTTTGAACTATCAGTGATTCGGTTTCGGCAAACTTCCGAGTATTGGAATTTGACGTTCGTACATTCCAGGGTTTCGTATCGAAACGCTTGTTTATAGACGAATAAGAGAAGTTCTAACATTTCTCTGAAGATTTTTGGAATTAATTTCCATCGTGTCTTAAAATATAAATTAGCTATTTACTAGCGTTCTTGACCTAGTTTTAAGCGAATACTAATCATGCTATAACTTTTATCGATTTTGATACAATCCTTAGCCTTTTCCTGAACTTTTTCCTTCACAACTTTATTCCATTCAATAAACACTGGTTCAGGTTTTTCCTTCACGTTACATCAAATTAATCGTGAAAAGGAATTTTATTCGGTTTATTCCAAACTTAAAAACTTGGGTCTCACAACCTGTCCTTTCACCAGCTGACTTGAGTTCTGGAGTGCTTCAGATGAACGTTGGTGAAGCTTCTGATCATAGTTAGACGGAAGCTTGGATCCTCTGACCTTGCAAATTCTGCTTCTGAACAAGTTCCTCGGAACTTCTGAACGTCAAGGCTAGAATAGCTTTGGTCTTCAGATGCCAACTTCTTTCAGGTCTTCAGAACTTGAGTCTTCTACTTCTAAACCGTTCCGCTGGAACATCTGGTCTTCAGAACTTCTGACTCCAGTTCTTCAGTACCTCTTGAGAGCTTCCATCTTCAGAACTTCTGAAGGATTTGCCACTATTCTGAACAAACATGATAATCTTTAGAGCTCTCTTTGGTTCTTCTTCTTCTGAATGAATAGGCTTGGGTCAGATTCAGAACCTGTTTGTCACAACTTAAAGAGACAAACGTTAGGGTACCACAATTGTTCATCATCACAAACCTTAATTGTAATCATCAAAATATAGAGATGCAATCAGTGATCAAACCTTGATCTTACAAGCATGTTTTTCTGAAATCCATATCAACAATCTAGATCAAAGTTATTTCTCCTCAATCTTGCTATCATCAAGCAATCACCTATAACCTGAGATTAACTCCCACCTATTTAGTCTCTTAACAATTCCACCTCGGAAATCACATAACCTATGACTTCATAACTTCCGAGAAAATACTTAATATTTTTCCAACATTAAATCTCTTGACTTAGTCTACCTCTACTTGGAGTAATCACACGAACTAACCAATCAATGTCTACACGACAATCATCAACTTCCAAAGATTTAAATCTTAATCTTTTACAACCAAGTGCTTAACATAACTTACCTACCAAACTCGACTAATCATTGAACAAATCTAATCAATCTTCCTATCATAGTCCATGCCAGCTGTGATTCCGAATATCACCCCCTCAATATTAAGTTGATCAGGCTCAATATCTTGGCGATGAAAATTTAGAAAAACTCACTAGTAAGGCCAATGAGTCTATCTCATCAAGTAGTCATATCTAATTTGGGATCATCTCTTAATCTATTCAATCTCTTAACATTTCTATCTTGAAAATGACACACCTTAACTCCTGAAACTCATACAACATTCCACTAGTATTCATTCTTAGCTTATACCTTTCTTACCAACTCGTACCTGTCTAAGACAAACTTCAAGAGTTAGAAAACTTCTCTATACCCTATATAACTTCTATAGTTAAAACACGAGCAGCAGTCAAATAAATTCTTAGTAGGTGTAATAACTATAAGGTCAACGCTCAAATAGTAAAGCAAGTTAAGCGTGTTGCACATTCTACGAGAGTAATGAAGAGCATGTTGTACTAGAATGAGAGAATAGTTAGAAAATTACCATCGTTCTTGCGCTCTCCTCTGACTAATCTATCAGCTCCCTCGCCGCACAAGACATAGACTCTTCCCCGTGCAGCAGGATGTCTTCCTCTCACCGTATGCACAGATGGCTCAACCTTGGTAATAATTGCAATCCTTGGCTTGATGCCCCAGGAGATTGCAGTTGAAACATAGAGGTCCCCCGTCTGGACACTTGTTAGTGTAGTGCCCCACCTTCCTGCACCTGTAACACGTCACTCCTTGACCCGAAGTCTTGTTTCCTATTCCTCCGGTAGAATTTATAGGCTTATACTGCCCCGAGGTAAAACCTTCCCCCACAGGGCGTTGATATGGCCTCTTTTGTTGGAATCTCTCATTCCCTTCACCTTGATAGTTTTGAGAGCCTGACCTCATTGGCCCTCCAGTTCCGACACGGTTCAACCTTCTGTTCTTCATCAGTTCCACTTCTGTGGCTTTCTCAACTAATGACTGAAAACGCATGATTCCTAATGGCCTCACAGAGTCCTCGATATCAGGCCTCAGTCCATCGACAAAACGTTTACACATGTAGCGTTCATCAACGTGATCGTTGAAAAATTGAAAATGTTTTGCCAGAGACTCCAACTTGGAAGCAAATTCAGGTACAGACATAACCCCTTATCGGAGTGTTAGAAACTGTGCCTCCCGCTCATCCAGAGCACTAGTTGGAATGTACTTTTCCAAGAATGCAGTTCGAAAGGAGTTCCAATTCACCTCTTCGTTGTTAGCTTCCATAATTCCTCTGGTACCCTTCCACCAGTACTCAGCATCGCCCAGCAGCAGATAAGTTGCCAGGCCCACCTTAGCCCCTTCAGCAGTCTGTAGTACTTCGAAAATCTTCTCAATCTCTTGGATCCATAGATCCGCTCTGTCTGGGTCATTCCCACCCGTGAACTTGGGCAGATCCTGTCATCTGAAATCAGTCAGCCCCCTATTCTGGTCTAGGGTTACCTCCCTCTCACGCTTATGTCGCTCACGTTCAGCCTTGTCAGCACGCCACTGAGCATTCTCCGCAGTTTGATTTGTCATTGCCTGGGCCATAGCAGTCATTGCCCCAGCGAGTTGGTTCATGTTCACCATGTTCTCTGTTCGTCAAGCAGACAGTTAGTACCAATCATAAGATAGTATTATGCATAGCTATACAATATGATTAGGTAGCAACTTCAATCAATTCTAAGCGAAAAATCGCTTGGCAGACAATCAATTTCTACTCTTTGCAGAGTCACACAACCTAGCACAGAAGACCTATTCCCCAAAGACTCCCGAAAGACTCGACAAGCTCTGATACCACAATGTAACACCCCGATTTCGGTGGCGTCACTTTAGTAACCAAAAATAAAATAAAGCGGAAAAGCAGGTATTTTTTTTCGTTTTCTTTTTAAATAAAATGACTTGTCAAAATAAGGACTCAACCCATTCGCGATTAACAGCGACTAATATACAATAAAAGCACAGCCCTCGCTGCAACCAAAATCATCGTCACGAGTGTCTTCAAGTGACGGAAAGTAACATCAAGTAACTAAAAGTATTGCCCAACGGCAAACAAGTGCGACCCATAGTTAGAGTCATAAGTTTTATAAATATTGTCCTCCAAGAAAGTAAGTCAGCCCAAAACGGCCTCCAAAAGACTTTCTACGTCCGACAACTCCCTGTGATCCTCATGGAAGGGAATCACACGAAAAGCTAATAGTCGGGAACCTACCCTGCCCCAAAATGAGAAATGACAATCAGAGCTATGACACTAACACCCAACCTTAGTAGGCTCTAAACACCCATACCCTATACTTCCATCAACGACCCTCATCTGGTCATGCATTCAGTCCGGGTCCTCGTCGAAAGCTTCAGTAATAGTCATTACGCTCATGATCCTCCTCCAGTGAAGAATCATCACGAATCGACTGACGGACGCCTGGCAGCAGGCCAACTGCCCAAACACAAACATACAAACAAAGCCAAGGCGCTAGGGTCAACTTACGGAATACAATAGATATACAAACAACATGCGATAAAGGGGGTATATACTTATATAGGTTCTCAGTTGCCTATCCTAAGGTATATACTTAGCATGTTATCAAGGCTCTAATAAACAATTCAATATCTGCTACCTCAACAGTTCAATAAACAATGGCTCAACCACTCAATAAGCAATATCTCGACAATCCAAGTTATGGTGCATTTATGTATGCAATGTCAATTCAAAAGATGGTCCCAATAAATAGGCATGTCAAGTCGATCCAACCCATCGGGTTGAACATACAGACTCGCACACGCAACAAATGACAACGCCAAGTCGGTTCACTCAATAGAGTCGAACATACGGACGTTGCGCGCGTCCAATGACCATTTGATTGAACATACGGATCCGCGCGTGTCGAAAGGTTATCGCTGAATTGATCCAATTAATCGGATTGAATATACGGACTCACGCGAGTTTAAATGGCAATCGCTGAATCGACCCAATCCATCAGATTGAATGTACGGACCCACGCGTGCCTGAGTGACTACCGCCGAATCGATCCAATCCATAGGATTGAATATACGGACTCGCGCGTGTCAAACAATTATTGCCGAATCGGTCCAACCCGTCGGGTTTGGACATACGGATTCGCGCGTACGTGTTTAACTACAAATCTCAATTAAAAAGTACCCGAAGGTCAAAGTCGTCTTTGCGACTAGGCTGTGAAAAGCCGGAGTACGTATTGCACTCAGTGACATTTCCCTGGTCACTATGGTTCATCCCCGTGGTGACCATCAAATCATCTCAAGTTCAAGGTTTTTCGACTATTTCCCGTTTTTCACAATCATTTCCAACTCTTAAGTTTCCCTAGAGATCTCGTTAGTTAATCAAAGCATTTCAAGTTGAGTTAGTCAAGTTATGAGGTTTATTATTTAAATCCAAGTTCCATAAGTTCCCAAGTTCCAAATTCTTACTATTCAAAGTTTCCCAAATCCCCCAAATATAATCCCCGGGAAAAGTCTAAGTATTTCAAAGAGGGCTAGATCTCAGACCTCAGGTCAGGACCTGCCTAGGGTTATTCTTTCAACCCAAATGATAAAAAAGAATCAATTAGAATGTCCTACACTTCGCAATCGCGTCAAAGCGCACGATTCGACAACAATATCAATATCTCAAGCAATAAGAAGCAATACGACAATAATTCTGTGCGGAAATCATAAGACAGAAACCAGTAAACAGCCGAAGCCTCTCAGAAAACGGAGACACACGTCTCATATAAGTTCACTCGGCCGAAGCCTCTAGAAAATATTTTTTTCCATAAAGCGTTAAACAATATCCAAGCAATATTCAATATCAAGCAATATTCAAGTCGAATTTATCGACGCCTATAAATCAATAGCTAGTAAGTAAGTTACCCTAACCTCGAGTTGTTCTAGTCTCGCGGTGCAGGTCTCGCTCACAAGCTTGTTCAGTCAATCCCAAAGTTTCCACAATTGAGCCTTTGAGCAAACAAAGCAATAATGAATCAAAACAAGTCGATACAGTCGAAACAATCCTAACTAATGTTCGACAAAGCTCAAGAAGCTTCAGAGTACAACATTTAGGCACGAATGGAAGGGCTTTCCTCGAATGGATGAGTTTTGACTCGATTCAAGTTTTGTACAAAAACACTTTATTCGCTAAAACGTGCATAACTCGAGCTACAGAACTCGGAATGACACGAAACCAAAGCCAAATTTTCGACAATGGAGAGAGCTACGCTATAACTCAGGTCATACAGACCCAAAAATTATTTTTGGACACGGTACCATGGCATATAAGTTTCGGCCACTATCAAAATAGGGCTTCCCGAACTTCTTCTTCGATCTAATTTAATTCCTAGGTATTCTTAGGCGATATCTAGGCCAGGGAAACTCTCAGAAAAATTATCGGGTCGAAAACTAACACAAGGGTATTTTGGTCAGTGTTTTTAGCCTGAAAACTCAAAGTCGGAATTATGAGAAATAAATTTGATGAGTGTGTTCCTAACGACATTTATAACAACTAATCCTACTGACACTAAGCTCATTCGAGAGTTTTTAATCCAAAGAATGAAGCTTTGGCCAAAAATGGGTTTTTTGAGCAGAATTGAAACTCGGCGGCAATTCGGCGAGATTCAGCAGAAAACAACCAGATATTCATGCTCTTGGGCATGTAGGCAATAAGTTTAGACACTGAAATCAAGTTATTTGGACAGTTTTACAAAAAGCTCAAAACTTTGAGCACAGAAAGACATAGAGAAAAGCGACAGAATTGACGATCAGAAGTAAGGAATAGCATCTATACCTCGAGGTCTACGCGTAGCAACGAACGGTGCAACGATCAGGCAAGAAACGGCGAAAATCACTTCTCCTCCCTCTTCCTCCTAGCTCGCGGCCTCCCATGGGGTTTTTGGGTGGATTTTTTTTTTTTTCATTTTTCCACCTATTTATAGGAAAGGGAAAATGCGGGAAAAAGATTATTTCGCGATTCCGATTTTTCCTGCGCGTTCCTCTGTGAATTCTAAGATAGGTTCTGGCGACAGAATTCCAGAACTCAAAATAGGTTTCTTGGAATTAAGACAAACGATCCAAAGTCGGTGTAAATCTATTTTACCCGAAAAACTACTTTTTGCAGTTGATGTCGAATGGGAAAACTTCGTTCTGAAGAAAGATTCAAAACATCGAAAGGAATAGGCGTACGCGTGTGAAATCTTCGTTTGAAGCTCTGAATAGAAAAAGTCTTCATCGTCGGTTGATTTTAGGGTTCTTGAACTATCAGAGATTCAGTTTCGGCAAACTTCCGAGAATTGAAATCGGACGTTCGTATATCTCAGGGTTTCGTATCGAAACGCTTGTCATGGAAAGGATTAAGAGAAATTCTTATATTCCTCTTGGAGATTTTTGGAATTTATTCCTATAGTGTTCCAAGGGTTAAATTAATCGTTTCCTAAGGTTCTTGTCCTAGGCGTAAACGAATAATACTTGCGTCATAAGTTTCGTCGATTCGAATATTATCCTTAGTATTTTCCTGAATTATCTCCTTCATAATTTATTCCATCCAATGAACACTTGTTCAGTTTTTTTCTTCTTTCACGTTACATCGAAATCTAATCGTGAATATGAATTTAATTAATTTATTCTATGCTTAAAAACTTGTCTCACAGTGGTGGCGGCGACGACGACGACGACAGTGGTGGCGGTGGTGGCGGTAGTGATGGTGTTGGTGGTGGTAGTGGTGGAGGTGGTGGTGGTGGAGGCTGATTGTGGTTGCGGTTGATTAAATATATTCAAGTAGCTTATACATTGCACTCTTATCATGTTGTCTATCCAAGAACATAGAGATGAGGTATAGTACCTAGAGTGTAAGGGTCGTGATGTGAGATTCCTAGAGAGAATGAGAGCATAACCGCTTTAGAGAGAGAAAGTAACTGAATTTCGATCTTGTTATTTCTCAAATGAGCTAAGAGTCCTTTACAATTGGTATTCATTCCCTATTTATAGAAGTGGAGTTGGGCCTGACGCCTTTGGCCCTTCCTAATGGGCCGGTTGGGCCTCTGGGAAGAGGCCCAAGTCCTTGGTCCGCTCGTCGCCTTGAGCTGGCGTTCCTGGGCGAGGGACCCTGGGGTCTCGCCCAGTCCACAAGTCCACAAGACACCGAGCTCGAAGCATAAGAGCTAAGTGTGTCTTTAAGCAGAAAGACTAAGGCGACGGTCATGAGAAACTAATTAATGCTAAAACTTAGAGTCAAATAATGGAGAACAATGGCCAACATGGCTCAATAATTAAAACTTCAAAAATTAACATTTTGAACTTCTTGCTATGTTTCCCTGGCGAATCAAGTCCACAAGTGGACTTGTGGCGATGGCGCTTGGTTCGCTTGCCTTGTCCCGGTTGCGCACGTGCTCTGAATCGTGATATTTCGACGTGTGTTGAGCCTGTGCCACGCGTAGCGCCCCGTAGTGGTGCAAAGGTCAGCAAATCTGCAGAATCTCAATTGCTATCCTTGAAACGTCCCTTCAAATCATAGTAAAACCTGCCAATTTGAATTCGAACCAATAAGCTTCAGCCGTTGTAACTTTTCATTTAATGCGTTGCCCCTGTTTCCCGAAATTCGCGCCACACTCCCTTGAGTAATCATTCCACCTCTGCCATCATGGGGCACGTTTTCCAAACCACTGCTCATCCCAACTTTTAAATTCTCCCTCACCTCCTCATTCACCACTTCCAGAACCCTTACAATCTTCTAAAGTTGACAACCTTGCGCCCTTTCCCCTTTTCATCCCTATTCTTGCCTTTAGCAAAAATGACTTCCCAACGCTGCACCAAAGGATCCTCCCGCTCCCGCATCTCCTCCTTTGGTTAACCCTCCTTCCCCCGGAGGACTTCCCCTTATTGAGAGTGAAATCAACGCCTTCTGGCACTAGGTTTTCGCCACTCTGCCCCCGTCCACGAACAAAACCCCCACTCAAGGAGCCATCTGTCAACCCTCTGAGCAGTCTTCTGACGAGTCCGTTACTGAGACAGCCCGCCAGGCAGGTGGGCTTTGCCATGAGAAATCTCTTGAAGATGTTCTCGTCACCGGGCGATGCATAAGCATCCGCCGGCCCTGGCAACATCGCACTGTTGAACAAGGCGTGGAAAAACCCCACTTTTTCTACGTCTACGAGTACTTTTTCCTCGACCTGGGGATCAAACTACCCTTCTTCCCCTTCCTTCGCCGAGTGGTGAGGGAAATTAACGTGGCACCAAGTCAACTCCATCAGAACGCTTGGGCCTTCATTCGGTACTTCGAGATTCTTTGCAACGCCGTTGGTCTTGAAGCGAAGACTGCCCACTTCTTCTACTTCTATGCCGTCGAGCCAAAATCTTTGAAGACCCCGACCCCCGGGTGGATCCCTTTGAAATCTCGTACGAGCCGGCAACGCCTCTTTCCTTACAAGAGCAACGTCAAGAAGGGACCTGGGCGCCGGTAGTTCCGCATAATCGTGCATCCCACTTACCCTGAAGCTTTCACCCTTCGGGACGGGACTGCTCTGTTCCCTTTCTACTGGACCAAGAGCCCTCGCAACGTTCCGTTGCCGTCAGATGCATCGCTGAGTGATGACGATAAAATCATTCCTGGCTTTTTCGCTGGGCTCCCCATCCTCGAGTGCTCACAGTTGCTTGAAGCCGCTCGCAAAAACACCCTCCACTCATTCCTAAGAGGAATGAACTTTACTGAAGCCGCACTGAAGCGCTCCCTTAATGCTAAAGCGTTTGAGTTCCCTCCCGTTTTTAACACTAACGGGCTCAAGAGGAAACACGCTATCGCAGGTGCTGATGCCGAGACCGCCGCTTCCCCTTCAAAGAAGCGGACCAAAGGATCCACCTCGATTGACCCTACACTTGGATCTTCAACCGATGTTGTTCCTTCCGAAACTGTTGGGACAACCCCAAATGTTGCTGCTTCCGGGTCTGGCGAGTTAGTACCAGACACCGTCCTTCCGCTGGAGATTGACGAGCTGGCACCGAGGCACACCGATGACGCTGCTCAACCTTCCTCCACAAGAAAATCTCAATAATCCAAAAGGGGTGACCCTGGCACAGATGGAAAGTCTGGGGTCGTGATTCCTTCGCCCCAAAAGTTGAAAAAGAAAAAGAAAAAGGTCAAGAGAGCCAAGGCCGCCAAAACCAGTGAAACATCTGCACCTCGCCAAGGCATGGTGGGCGATAGGGGTGTTCATAACCAAACCAAACCGATGTAAACCGATTAAACCGATCCAAAAAACCGAAATCCAAAAAAACCGAAAACCGAAAAAACCAAAAACCAAAAAAACCGCAAACCTGTCAATGGATCGGTTCGGTTTTCGGTTCATATAGTAAAAACCGAACTGATCCAAACCGAACCGACTATATTTTACATGCTTAAATTTTTATATATATAGTTACCTCTTTAGCCTTAGTTATTTAAATATATTCCAATTATGTCCAACCTAATTGTTAAGTATTTAAGCTGAATCCAATATCAAACAGCCGCATACCCAATTTCCCAATTCCCTCATCTGCTCATCCTCAATTCTCTGTTCCAAAGTTTCCAACTTTTCATCCTCAATTCTCTGTTCTAAAGCACTAAGCACTTCTCTGGTAAGCACTTCTCTCTCAAATACAAAAAAATAATTTTAGTTTACACTTTGTAGTTCATCTTCTTGCTATTTATGGTTCATATTCTTGCTATTTATCAAGTTTCTTTATGTTGGCTTTTAATCCCTTCATCCCTTGACTTATTCGTTACTGGCTGGGTCTTTGTGATGCTTTCTTTTTGTTTTTGTTACTTAGCTTTCTTTCTTTTTCTTCATGTGGTGTTTTTTTTTTCTCGTTACTTTCTTCATGTGATGCTTTCTTCATGTGACTAGGGACAATGGGACATATCATTGTATTGTGTGTGTGTGGTGTTGATTGTTGAGGGGGGCGTGAGTTATCACTATGTTCTGTTTTTTGCTGTATTTTTTTTTACTCTTTATACATTGTTTGGTTAATCTTAGAATACTTTGTAAACTAATATATTTTGTTTGTTTTCACTTTGCAGCACTTAAATCCAATTGCTTCGTCCTTGTTTAGTGACTCATCCTCCTCCAACAAAACAACAATGTCTGAGGTAAGTTATGTGTTATTTATTACAATTTGTGTGTTAGAACTTATAATAATTGATAAATTAAAATTCATGTAATTTTTTAATGTATGTAGGCTGCAAATTCTGAAGATACTACTGGAGTTAATAATCTAGAATTTGTCAATATGAATTCTGAAGCAAATGAGACGCAAACAATCACAAAGAAGAAGAAAAAAGTGCTGCAAAAGAGTGCCAAGAAGAGGAAGTTAGCAGAAGTTGCAGTTGAAGACGAGGAAGATGAGGATGATGAGGAAGACGACGAATCCAGTAAGAGGAAACCCTCTAGACCTCGTTCTTGGACTTGGGATCTGTTGGAACATGTTGCCATGCATTTTGTCAAAACAACCGATTGTCGAAGCAGATGTCGTGGCATCTGTCCTCGTGAAGCTAGGGCATCAGTCCTCAGCTTGTGTTTCTGTTGTGGGCCCTCTGAAGATTTACTGAAGATATGTTTTTGAGTTACTTGAGGAGCAAGGAGTTATTCCAGAAGGGTTTTATTTGTTGGGTTGTTATTTGTTGAAACAATCTTTGTTAAAAGATTGATTTCTATCTTTACTTGTGCAATAAGAAACCGAATCTATCAAGATTGCGTTTTTGAATTGCTGTTACTGCAATCTGTTTCTTCAGCCCGTGCCAACCCTAAAGCCCATGCTACCGCTGCTGAAGTCTATAAAAGGATGAAGACCTAAAACATGAAGGGTGTCGAAGCTGATAGAGAGAGATTGAGTGTTTTAGGATTTGTTAATTGTGCTTTGTCCTTTGTTAGTTGTGAATCTGTCTTTGCTCACTGATTCTATAAAGCAAAGAGAGATTCTGTGTGTTTGATTGCGTTCACAATCACTGTGCAGTGATTGAGAGAAAGTGAGAGGGGCTCTCATACTTAGGTTGAGATTCTAAGTAGAAATACACTGGGTAGATTAGGAAGTGAACTATGAACTGAGTCGTTCATGAGTGTCTGTAATTCCTGAATCTTGAGATAGTGGATTTCCTTTCTTTGGGTGCAAACCCTCCAGACGTAGGTGAAAGTTTCACTGAACTGGGTTAACAATTACTGTGTGTTATTGTTTCTGTTGTTAAGTTTTGTTTTACTGTTAAGCGGTAGTCGAACCACTTGTCCCAGCATCGTGCAGGACAATCGTATCAGAGGGAACCTGAATTACAGGATCATTTTACTAAAGTAATTGGTAAGTCAAAAACCCCTAGAGCTCAATGTAATTGGTGTGGGGCAACTTATGCATGTGATTCTCATAAAAATGGAACGAGTAATTTGAGTAATCATTTGTTGAATCAATGCAAAAAGGTTCCAAGAGAGATAAAGGATCCTAGTCAAAAAACTCTTAGTTTCCAACAATTGAAAAAAGAAGATGGGAAAGGGGTTGGTAATACTTTGTCTGTTGTTGCATTTGATGTTGAAGCATGTAGGGAAGCTTTAGCTAGGATGATTATTGTGGATGAGCTTCCTTTTTCATTTGTAGAGGGGGAGGGATTTCGTTACTTCATGAGTCTTGTGCAACCTAAATTAAATATCCCTGGAAGAATCACAATTGCTAGGGATTGTTGGACCCTTTATCTCAATGAAAAGAATAAGCTGAAATCTTTTTTTAGTGTTCCAAATCAAAGTGTCTGCTTAACAACTGATTGCTGGACTTCTGTGCAAAATCTCAATTATCTTTGTCTCACTGCTCATTTTATTGATAATGAATGGAAATTGCACAAGAGGATACTAAATTTTTGTTGGATCAAGAATCATAAGGGGGAGACTATTGGTAGAAAAATTGAGAAGTGTCTTTTGGATTGGGGAATTTCTAAAGTTTTCACTCTCACAGTTGACAATGCAAGCTCTAATGATACAGCTATTGAATACTTAACAAACAGAATGGATGATTGGAATACACATCCATTGAAAGGAGAGTTTTTTCATGTTAGATGTTGTGCTCATATTTTAAATCTTGTTGTCAATGATGGTTTGAAGGATTTGCATGATAACATTAATAAGATTAGGGCTGCTGTTAGATATATGTGTGGTTCTTCTGGCCGTAAGGACAAGTTCACAATGTGTGTTAAGGATTGTAGGTTACAAGACACTAGTGTGATACCGTTAGATGTTCCGACCAGGTGGAATTCTACTTATCTTATGCTCGAAAGCTTTGAAGTTTCAAAAGCCTTTTAAAAGACTAGCAGAGCGAGATGTAGAGTTTGCAAAGATGAAAGGTGGGGTTCCTAAATCTGAGGATTGGGATAATGCAAGGGTGTTTGTGAGATTTTTGAAAGTATTTTATGATGTCACACTTAAAGTTTCAGGTTCATTGTTTGTGACTTCTTCTCAATACTTCCATGAATATTGTATGGTGTTGAAAACACCAAACACATGGGCTGGGAGTTTAGATCCATTACTTGGGGGCATGGCTGTAAAAATGAAAGCTAAGCATGACAAGTATTGGGGGAGCCTAAAAAATATCAACATGATGATTTTCATAGCTGTTGTACTTGACCCTAGATACAAACTTCGATTTGACCCATGATGATTTGCCAAGCTTTATGATAAGAATGATGCTGATTATTTAAGTGGAAAGGTGAAGGATACTTTCAATAGTATGTTCAATAGCTATAAAAATGCTGTTGGAAATGGTCAATCTCAATCAACTACACAATTTGCTTCTAAAAGAGAAAATATTGAGTTGGCTGATGTTGATAATTCATTTGCTATGGAATTTGATAAGGATATGAGTATGAGTGACAATATGAATACAAATGAAGTGGATTCATATTTTAAGGAGGCATTAGAGAAGAAAACTCATTCTTTTGATATCTTGAACTGGTGGAAAGTGAATTCTAGCAAATATCCTACTCTTGCTTTGATAGCTAAGGATGTATTGGCTATGTCGGTATCTACTGTTGCTTCAGAATCTGCATTCAGCACTGAGGGTCGAGTTCTAAATAATTATAGGAGTTCACTTTCTCCAAAGACGGTTGAAGCACTAGTTTGTGCTCAAAATTGGTTCCGATCAGGTCCTTTGTCAAGTGATATTGAAGAACTTCTTGAAGAATTTGAAAAGCTTGAGCAAGGTAATTTATGTTATTGTAATTGAATGTTTTAATTTAAAATTCTGACTTTGATTAACACTAACCAGATTTTATTTTATCTATGTAGAAATGGAGCCAAGTACACAACCTATTCAAGACGAATCTTCTGATGCAGAGTCGGAGTAGTTGGAACTGTTAGAAGCCTTCCTAAGCTATTACTTAGTGGTATACAAAAGACTATGCTTTATTTATATCATATATATCTTGTTGTTTCTTTTTTACTAGTTCAATATTTCTATTTCCTACAATTCTTCCACCATCATAGCTTATATTTGTTGGCAGTAAACTATTATTAATATATATATTTTTTACAGAAATTGTCTACTATGAAGACATGTCACGTGGAGTGGAGCCATGGAAATTGAAGATTGGTGAAAACAATGTCATCTCCAGTTGCAGTTGAAATAGCTTTATTTTATTTTGGGATAGTATTAAACTAATGAGGACTTACTTATGTTTATGTGGCCGGTCTATGTTTTGTATTTGTTGGAGACTTTTGATAATTATCTTGACTTATTTATTCCTCAGTTCTTAGTTCTGTAATGTGATGGTGAATGTTGTCTACTTTATTTAAATGTTTACAATTTCTTTAAAAACCGAAATCCAATCCAAACCGATTAAAATTGGATTGGATTGGTTCGGATTTTAAAAATAAAAATAACCGATTGGATGGTGAAGTGATAAAACTGAAGGGATTGGATCGGATAGATTTTTCTCTCAAAATCGAACCAAACAGAACCGCGAACACCCCTAGTGGGCGAGGATGAGCCCAACCCCAAGGGCGAGGCGGGACCTGTAAGATCAAGTTTTGATCTAGTAGTACAACTCTATGTTTTGATGATTACATGTTAACTATTGTGTATGAACAATTATGGTACTCGAACGTTGTTTTCTGAGTGTTCTAATGACAGACTATGACTCTGGTCTTATTTCACATAATTCAGAAGCACTATGCTCAAAGAGTAACCTCCACAACGCTTTCGCACTTACTATGTTCAATCTGAACAATAGATTAAGCTTCGGAAGATCTGAAGATAGTAAAGCTCTAATATGGATTAAGTTTACTTGAAGTTCTGAAGACCAGAAGCTCTGAAGGATCAGAGGCTCTGAAGGTCCAGAAGCTCTGAAGGTCCAGAAGCTGAGTAGTGAAGATTCTGAAGTCGAAGAGTAAGCTGGCTCTGAAGACCAAGTACTTCTCCTCTGAGTCCAGAAGCAGAAGGTACAAAGGTAAGAGGATCCAAGCTTCCTTCTGACTCTGATCACCAAGCTTCACAAGTTCTAACATGAAGCGTCACTCTGTTCAGAAGTCAACTAGGATAAAGGTCATGTCATTATCCAAAGTACAAAAGCAATTGTACCATTCCTGACGACCTTACCTAACTTATTCAGCCACAGCAGAACCTGGAAAACCCAGATCTGCCCTCCAACGGTAGCATTCCATGCAAACTTCCAAACCTTAATCCTTGGAGTATATAAAGAGGCTGAAGATGAAAGATGTCGCCTAAGACGAAAACTCACGCGATATTCAAATATTTCTCTTAAGCAATCTTTCTTCATATTGTACCTATTGTGTTTACTATTAGCTTTCTGAGAAGCATTTCCTTGTAAACCCAAACTTTCAAACAGTTGTTTGTTTTTCCTTAAGGAGACCAAGGTTGGTCGGATCCTTGAGAAGACTAAGAGAGTGAATCTTAGTGATAGCTAAGTCAGTGTACTGTTAGTCACTTTGCAGGTTGCAAGTGCAGTTGTAACAAACTCTGATTAGTGGAATGCCTTCATTCTAAGAAGGAAGAAATCACCTTCATGGGTGGACTGGATTAGCTTGAGGGATTTATCAAGTGAACCAGGATAAAATCATTGTGTGCTTTCCTTAACTCTTATCTTAGCACTTTTATCTTTGGTGTTTGAAGAGATTTGTTAAAATCTCAAGTAGGAAAAGTTTTAGATTGAAAACGCTATTCAACCCCCCCCCCTTTTTATTGTTTTTCATACCTTCAATTGGTATCAGAGCGCAAGTTCTGATTACCACACCTAACAATGTTCAGTGATCAGAGCCGGTGTGAAAAACTGAGATGACTGCCACCATTGAAGCGCAAAAATATGTCTACAGTGCAAAGCCTCCTATGTTCGATGGTCAAAGGTTTGAGTACTGGAAAGACAGGATCGAAAGCTTTTTTCTAGGCTTTGATGCAGATCTTTGAGATATTATAGTGGATGTCTACGAGCGTCTAGTTGATGGTGATGGCAAGAAGATCTCCAGAACAGAGATGACTGCAGAGCAGAAGAAGCTTTACTCACTGCATCACAAAGCTAGAAGTATTCTTCTCAGTGCTATTTCTTATGAAGAATACCAAAAGATTACAAATCGTGAGTATGCTAAGGGTATCTTTGATTCCTTGAAGATGACCCATGAAGGAAACAAGAAAGTGAAAGAGTCAAAGGCGTTGTCCTTGATCAGGAAGTATGAATCCTTCCAAATGGAACCCAGTGAGTCCATTGAGGATATGTTCTCCAGATTTCAGTTGCTCATTGCTGGAATAAGACCCCTCAACAAAAGTTACACAACTGCTGATCATGTCATGAGGATTCTTAGCGGTCTTCCTGAAAGTTGGATGCCTTTGATAACTTCCTTGGAGCTCACAAGAGATGTTGAGCATATGAGTTTGGATGAACTCATAAGCATACTGAAGTGTCATGAACTGAAGCGTGCTGAACATCAGGATCAGAAGAAGAAGTCTATAGCCTTGAAATCCAAATCTGAAAAGGTTAAAGCTCTCCAAGCTGAAGAAGAAGAATCTGAAGAAAACTCTGAAGATTCTGATGAAGATGAGCTAACCTTGATCCTGAGAAAGCTCAAACGCATCTGGAAGCACAGGCAGAGCAAGTACAGAGGCTCTGGAAAGACTAAAGGAAAGAATGAATCCTCTTATGGTCAGAAGAAATCTTCATCAAAGGAAGTCATATGCTTTGAATGCAAAGAATCAGGGCACTACAAGAGTGATTGTCCTAAGCTGAAAAAGGACAAGAAGCCAAAGAAGCATTTCAAAGCTAAGAAAGATCTCATGGTAACCTTTAATGAATCAGAGTCAGAGGATGTTGACTCTGATGGAGAAGTTGTTGAAGGACTCATGGCCATTGTCAAGAACAAGGAAGCAGAGTCAAAAGAAGCAACTAACTCTGAATCTGCATCAGAGGAAGATCCAGACTCGGACGATGAAAATGAGGTATTCACTTCTTTCTCAACCTCTGAACTTAAATGTGCTTTGTCTGATATCATGGATAAATATAACTCTCTCCTGACTAAGCATAAAAAGTTGAAAAAGGATTTCTCTGCTGTTTCTAAGACTTCTGCTTAACATGATAAAATTATTTCTGAGTTAAAAGAAAATAATCATGCTTTAGTAAACTCTAACTCTGTGCTTAAAACCAGATCATTAAGTTAGAAGAAGTTATTGATTGTGATGCCTCTGATATTAAAAATGAATCCAAATATGAAAGATCCTTTCAAAGATTCCTAGCTAAAAGCGTAGACAGAAGCTTGATGGCTTCAATGATCTGTGGCGTAAGCAGAAATGGAATGTGTGGCATTGGCTATTCTGGACCCAGTAGAAATGAGCCTCCTTTGCCTAAGGCTAAACCTCTGTATGAACATTTTGAACCCTTTGGTACTATATTGCCTGAAACATTGCCTGTTAAAGTTGCTAACCCCCCTCTTAAAAAGGGAACTCTCTCTATGCTTAAATGTCATGCTCAAATTCCTTTATATTATCATGTTGAGAAACCCAAGGTTGTCAGAACCTCTTGGGTAACTAACAAGAAAGGACCTAGAAAATGGGTACCTAAGGATAAGATTATCCATGTTGCATATATCCTTGATCGCTCCACTGAAACACCAATCATGGTATCTGGACAGTGGATGCTCGCGTCACATGACGGGAGAAAGACATATGTTCCAAGAGCTAAAACTTAAGCTTGGAGGCGAAGTTGGCTTTGGTGGCAATGAGAAGGGTAAAATTGTTGGTTCTGGTACTATTGGCGTTGATAATAGTCCATGCATTGATAATGTTCTGTTGGTAGATGGCTTAAATCATAACTTATTGTCTATAAGTCAATTAGCTGACAAAGGTTATGATATAATCTTTAATCAAAAGTCTTGCAGAGCTGTAAGTCAGATCGATGGCTCTGTTCTGTTTAACAGCAAGAGGAGGAACAACACTTATAAGATCAGACTATCTGAGTTGGAAACTCAGAAAGTAAAGTGCCTTCTGTCTGTTAATGAAGAGCAATGGGTATGGCATAGACGGTTAGGGCATGCGAGCATGAGAAAGATTTCTCAGCTGAGTAAGCTTGTCCTTGTCAGGGGCTTACCCAGTCAGAAGTTCTCTTCAGATGCTCTTTGTGAAGCATGTCAGAAAGGAAAATTTACAAAAGTCTCTTTCAAGGCAAAAAATGTTGTTTCCACCTCAAGGTCGTTGGAACTTCTGCATATCGACCTTTTTGGACCAGTGAAAACTGAGTCTGTAGGTGGTAAAAGATATGGGATGGTCATTGTTGATGACTATAGCCGCTAAACATGGGTAAAATTTTTATCCTGCAAGGATGAGTCTCATTCTGTGTTCTCTACCTTTATTGCCCAAGTGCAAAACGAGAAAGCTTGCAGAATTATGCGTGTCAGAAGTGATCATGGTGGAGAGTTTGAGAATGACAAGTTTGAGAGTCTGTTTGATTCCTATGGAATTGCACATGATTTCTCTTGTCCTAGAACTCCTTAACATAATGGGGTTGTTGAAAGGAAGAATAGAACTCTTCAAGAAATGGCTAGAACCATGCTTCAAGAAACTGACATGGCAAAGCACTTCTGGGCTGAGGCAGTAAACACAACATGTTACATTCAGGACAGGATCTCTATCAGACCAATTCTGAATAAGACTCCATATGAATTGTGGAAGAAAATAAACCCCAACATTTCTTACTTTCATCATTTTGGTTGTGTCTGCTATGCTCTGAATACTAAGGATAAATTGCATAAGTTTGATTCTAAATCTTCTAAATGTCTATTACTTGGTTACTCTGATCGTTCTAAAGGCTTTAGAATTTATAATACTGATGCTAAAACTATTGAGGAATCTATTCATGTTATATTTGATGATAAGCTTGACTCTGATCAGTCAAAGCTAGTTGAAAAGTTTGCAGATATGAGTATAAATGTTTCTGATAAAGGCAAAGCTCCAGAGGAAGCTGAGCCAGAGGAAGACTCTCCAAGGAAGCTGGTCCCTCTGATTCACAGCCTCAGAAGAAGAGTAGAATTGTTGCCTCTCACCCTAAGGAGTTGATTCTGGGAAACAAAGATGAACCAGTCAGAACCAGATCAGCATTCAGCCCCTCTGAAGAGACTCTACTTAGTCTGAAAGGATTGGTATCCTTAATTGAACCAAAGTCAATTGATGAAGCTCTTCAAGACAAAGACTGGATTCTTGCAATGGAAGAAGAATTGAATCAATTCTCCAAGAATGATGTTTGGAACCTTGTCAAAAAACCTCAAGGTGCTCACATCATTGGAACCAAATGGGTTTTCAGAAACAAGCTGGATGAAAAAGGAAATGTAGTCAGAAACAAAGCAAGGCTAGTTGCTCAAGGTTACAGTCAGCAAGAAGGAATAGATTATACTGAAACATTTGCTCCAGTAGCAAGATTGGAAGCTATCAGACTGCTGATCTCATTCTCAGTGAATCACAACATAATTCTTCATCAGATGGATGTTAAGAGTGTCTTCCTGAATTGATACATCTCAGAGGAAGTGTATGTGCACCAACCTCCTGGTTTTGAAGATAAGAAGAACCCTTACCATGTTTTTAAATTGAAGAAATCTCTCTATGGTCTGAAGCAAGCTCCCAAAGCATGGTATGAGAGACTTAGCTCATTCCTTATGGATAATGAGTTTGTAAGGGGTAAAGTAGATACAACTCTCTTTTGCAAAACTTACAAAGATGATATCTTAATTGTGAAAATTTATGTTGATGATATTATATTTGGATCTGCTAATCCATCTCTCTGCAAGAAATTTTCTGAGATGATGCAGGCTGAATTTGAAATGAGTATGATGGGAGAACTCAAGTACTTTCTGGGAATACAAGTTGATCAAAAACCAGAAGCAGCTTACATCCATCATAACAAGTACACAAAGGAACTTCTGAAGAAGTTCAATATGACAGAATCAACAATTGTGTTCCGTGCTAGAACATAGAGAGGGATGGTAGTACCCAAAGTATGAGGAAGGTGATGAGAATGCTTGGAGAGAGAAGCTCTAACCACTTAGAGAGAGAAAATGTAACTGAATTTCAATGCTATTATTATTCAAATGAGCTGAGAGTTATTTACAATTGGTATTTACCTCCTATTTATAGAGGCGGAGTTGGGCTTCGACGCCTCCTTCCTATTCAGATGGGCCAGTTGGGCCTCGGAAAGGGAGGCCCAAGGTCATGGTGCGTCCCCCTCCCAAGGTCAAGTCTCCTGGGCGAGAGACCCAGGGGTCTCGCCCAGTCTGTAACACCCCGATTTCGGTGGCGTCACTTTAGTAACCAAAAGTAAACTTAATGCGGAAAAACGTGAAATATTTTTTTTTTTGATAATAACTAAGACAAGACTGAATTAAATAAAACCAAAAAGCGAAAAGTAATAGAGCTAATATACAATATATAAAAAGCCCCCGCTGTAAGTAGCAACCTCGTCACGAGTAACCTCCAGTGACGGAAAGAAAAGTGTAGCGCCCGAAGGCAAAATGTACAAACCAAATCTAAAGGTAAGTGTCCGCAACACTATCCCTCAAAACTGAGAATAAGCTGGCCCATCGGCCTGAAACAAGACCTCCTAAGTCCAACCAACTCTCTGTGATTCCCGTAAAGAAACCACACAAAAAGCTATAGGTGGGAAACTACCCTGTCCCCAAAGAAGACAACTGATGTTCAGAGCTAGGACTCTACTCATACACTAATCCCATCTCGAGGAGCTCACACTAACACTCAATCCTACATGCTGGCATGATCGTCGTCCGAATTCGAAATCCAGAACGACCTAGTCTATGTACACCATCCGTCCTCCGCTCGCTATCGCGATGCACTCCTGTTCCAGCATCCCAACTCTAGTTTCCCCCGAAGGGTGAACCGTCGTGGACCAGTCCGCCAAAGACATCTGACAAAGGGCGTTTGTCCGCCAAAGCACACACAGAAGACGCGAGGGTCAACTCCAAAGAATTACATAAATAATAGCACCAATAGATATAGATAAGAGAATAGCCACTTAGGCATATAGCTAGGGATAACATCCTAGGGTTGCATATTTCCACAAAGAATATAACGACTGTAAATCACAGTTAACATGCCTCAAGTAGAACTAACAAGTATCAACCACACTCATCAACTATGTCAGTATGCATGTTGCATGAAATGATATGCAGGTTAACCCAGTCAACCAATATGCAATCCGGAACGGATGGACATCAACGGATCAGCCCTTCACCAGCCACGGTGGTGCCATTTCGGCCCGCGTGCCTCTTACACCACACAAAGGTAGCCAGATCAGCAGTAAACTCGTAGGTCTGCCATTTCGGTCTGCTACAAGAGACGTCTATAAACGCTCTTTCACGGCATTCCGGGTCTTATGACCATTTTGGAAACCGACGAGGTCCAGAGTACGTCCTGTGTTAATACCCCATTAATGTTGCATGTATGCAAAATGATTATTCAAACAACGTCTCCGTCCTCACTCGACACGTCGCCACGTGTTCTAGGGAAGTTAAAGTCTCTAAAAGCTTACCCTAAGGTAAAGTCGATTCTGCGACCAAAAGACACACTTCATAACGACACATAGCTGCTCCAACAGCACCACAACTAACGCTGCTCCAACATCACAATAACAACCGCTGCTCCAACAGCACAACAATAAACGCTGCTCCAACAGCACAACAACTAACGCTGCTCCAACAGCACAACAACAAACGCTGCTCCAACAGCACAACAAACAAACGCTGCTCCAACAGCACAACAAACGCTACACTTGGATCCGACGACACTCACCGTTTTTCCAAAACTAAGTTTTGACTTCCAATGCCTTCCTTCGAGGTTGTTATCATTACTTAAAGATTTTGAGGTTATTTAAGGTCTTATGAATTTTCTTTATAAAATAGATTCCATTTTGTCTTATCGCAAGTCTTATACATTTTCAGGATCTCCCAATCCCAAGTCGCTTCCAGAGGATGTCTCGATCCACTAAACCAAAATTAAGGCCCGAACCTCGTTCGTCCTATCAAACTTTCTCAAAACTCTCAAAATAAAATCGGCATGACCTGCCCGCTATTCTCACCATTCAGAATCTCAGATTCCAGTGTAAAGCATATTTAAATCATCACAATCAACAACATGTCATATATCAATAAATCGCATCATAAACACTGAGCACTTAGCATATAAAGCATGCACCACACATCCTAGATTACCCACATAGCACATAGCATGTAAGTCAATCTTCAAAAAGATTCAGTAGATGAATCATCTACATTGTCAGCCGAAGCCTAAGAAAACATTTTCAATCACACACAATCCAGTGCATAAACAGTAAACAATGTCGAAACATCGACCCTAAGCATTAACTAGAGATTCAGTGAGAAGCCCTCACCTGAAGGTTCTCCAGTATGATCGTCAAGCGCTTCCTCGCACTCAAAGTGTTGTTCCTCAGAGAAATCCTCAAAAGCACCTTTACAATGAAACCACAGAATACTATCAGAATCTATCGGAAACTAAGCTATCGATACTTACTAAGGTTACTCGAAGTAATCTATACTCTAAGGTACGATAAACTAGCGCGAAAGGACAAGTTTTCGGAAAAAGGAAATTTCTTCCTCCCCCTTAATAGGGCTCGGCCACTTTGGCTAATTATGGGGCTCGATTTTTCTTCGATCAAACTTGGTTCCTATGCTTTCATAAGCCGTAACTAAGGGTATTCTGAACTCGGAAAAATTATCGGATCAAAAACTGTCGCAGGGGTATTTTGGTCATGATTTTTAACTTAGGATTTTCAAAACTGAAATCCCAAAAATAAAATTTTGCAGGGACGTCACCAACGACGTTTATGACAACTAATCCTACTAGCACTAAGCTAAGGCGATAGTTTTCAACCTAAAGGTTGGAACTTTACTCAAAAACTACATAAATGGGTATTTTAGGTTCAAATTGATTCCGGCGGAATTCCGGCGACATAACGGAAAATCTAATCCGGCAGAAGTGATCTTGGGCACATATAGAAGAGGTTTAGAATCAGAAATGAAAGATTCAAGATAGTTTTGCAAAAACCCATAAACTATCCACTCAGAAAACTCTACAGAAAAGCTATGGAAAAAGCGATCAGAGGTAAGGATTAGCGACTATACCTCGAAGCCTTGAAGTAGCAACTGATTGATCGACGATCAAGCAAGAAATGAAGAAAATCTCTCCTCCTCCTCTCCTATGCAAACTCGCGGCCTTGAATGGGTTGAAATGGTGGATTTTTGTGATTTCTTCTCACTTGCTTGCTATATATAGAAAATGGTAATTCGCGGGAAAATGAAAGTTTCGCGAATCTGATTTTTCCGGCATCATTCTCCGTGAATTCTAAGATAGGTTTTGGCAAAGGAATTCCTAAGCTAAGAAGATGTCTCCTTGTATTTTTGGCAACTAATGCATAGTCGGTGCAAAGTCGGTGTAAAACTATTTTACCCGATAAGTTGCTTTTTGCATCGAATGTCGGAATGGAAAACTTTCTTCTGAAGAAAAATTGAAATCATCAAGAGAAATGGGTGTACGCGTGTAGAATATTCATTTGAAGCTCTGAATAGAAAAAGTCTTCATTGTCGGTTGATTCTAGGGTTTTGAAATACCAGGGATTCGGTTTCGGCAACCTTCCGATGATTGGAATCGGACGTTCGTAGATCCTAGAGTTTCGCCTTGAAACGATTGTGATATATGGAAAAAGAGAAGTTCTAACATTTCTCTGAAGATTTTTGGAATTAACTTCCATCGTGCCTATAAATGAAAATTAGCTATATATTAGGGTTTCTGACCTAGGTTTAAGCGTATAACGATCGTGCTATAACTTTTATCGACTTCGATACGATCCTCAGACTTTTCCTGAACTTTCTCCTTCATAAATATATTTCATCTAATAAACTTTTGTTCAGGTTTCCCTTCACGATACATCAAGCCTAATCGTAAATGGAAATCTCTTCCACTTATTCTAAGCTTAAAAACTTGGGTCTTACATTACTACCCTCCAAAAAGAAAGTTTCGTCCTCGAAACTTAAGGGTCAGTAATAGTTCTGGATATTATTCCTTGATCTTTTCCTCTAACTCTCACATAACACCGTCCGTGTCTTTATTCCAAATAATTTTCACTAAAACACTCTGCTTTCCCTTCGATTGTTTCACTCTTCTAGTCCCAATGTTGACCAACGGCGTCTCAACAGACATATCATCTTTCAACTTGCCGAGGTTTAACTACAATCATCAATGATAACAACACTAAAACTCTTACTCGAATATGATCTCCAGCTTCTGAAGTCAATCTTTACCCTAAGATTCTCATTCCACTTAGCAAAATTCACTCGATAATCTCTAGCTCGTATCACCAAAATCCATAACAAGTTTCATTCACTCTTAGACTTTAAGCAACTTGTCCAAATATGACAACCTCAAGTGTTCATCTTAATACTAACACCTCTCTTTTCTGTAACTTGATCACCATCTCGTCAATCAACTTCTTAATCTCTCTATCAAATTCTAACCAACTTCGAGTCCTAGAAACTTAAGACAACAGTTCATAGACTTAAAACCTGAACCTTCACCAAGTTTGGACCTCTAATGTCCGTTAATTCTTCAATGCTTCCTAAATGAATATCCATTTCTTCAAACTATATCTCCTTCGCAAGAGAACTTATACTTAATGCGAACTTTTTCCTCCCAGCTCGACTAATCCTCGATCCAATCAAGTTAATCTTACCAATCCTTCTATCAAAGTCCATAGCCAGCTCTGATTCCGAATATCACCCCCTCAATATTAAGTTGATCAAGCCTAATACATCGAAGGTGAAATTTAGAAAAAACCCACTGGAACAGTCAATGAGTTCCTATCATCCAATAGTCACAAATATCCTGACCTCACATCCTCAACGATTTCGCTACGGAACTACACACCCTCAACATAACACGTATACTACCCATAAGGAATCTCTCTAAGATTCAATCTTCAGCTTCTAACTTCTTGTTAAATGCATTGGTGCAGAACTACTTTCTAGGTTTACCGTGTTATTCTAAACCTCGTGTAATTTCTATGGCTAAAATACGAGCTACGGTCAAATAAGGTGTTAATAGGCGTAATAACTATAAGGTCAAAGCTTAGACAGTATAAATAAGTTAGGTGTGTTTGCACACGCTACGAGAGTAATGAAATATATTATACTGAAATGAGAAGAAATGGTTAGAAGGTTACCATCGTTCTTGCGCTCTCCTGACAAACCCCTCAGCTCTCTCACCGTCCATGGTGTAAACTCTTGCTTTAGCAGCAGGACGCTTTCCACGAGCAGTGTTCACGGTTGGCTCCGTCTTGGGTGCTCTGCACTGATCGGCAGTGTGCCCCATTTTGTTACAATTGTAGCATTTGGGCCTCGTGTCGGGACAAGCATTGGCATAGTGCCCCAGCTCCCCACACCTGAAACAGGTCGTCTCCTTCTTCAAAGTCTGATCTCCGGAACCTCCAGCAGCACCCGTCATGGGTCTGTAAGATCCGGAAGTAAATCCTCTTCCAGCAGGACGCTGATATGGCCCCCTGCTCTGAACTTTCTCTCGGCTCTGAAAATTTTGAGAGTCCGACCTCATCGGCCCTCCAGTTCCAGCCCGGTTCAACCTCCGGTTCTTCATCAGCTCCACTTCAGTGGCTTTCTCCACCAATGATTGGAATCGCATGATTCCCAGTGGCCTCACTGAGTCCTCAATATCCGGCCTCAGTCCATTAACGAAACGCTTGCACATGTAGCGCTCGTTCACGTGGTCATGAAAGAATTGGAAATGCTTCGCCAAGGATTCCAGCTTCGAAGCAAATTCCGGTACAGACATACCTCCCTGACGGAGGGTCAGAAACTGTGACTCCCGCTCGTCCCGAGCACTTGTTGGAAAGTATTTCTCCAAGAATGCGTCCCGGAAAGAGTTCCAGTTGATCTCTTCATGGTTAGCTTCCATGATCCCCCTGGTGCCCTTCCACCAGTATTCAGCATCTCCCAGCAGAAGATAAGTCGCCATGCCCACCTTGGCACCCTCTACAGTTTGTAGTACGCCGAATATCTTCTCGATTTCCTGAATCCAGAGATCCGCTTTGTCTGGGTCAGTACCACCAGAGAACTTTGGTGGGTTTTGCCTCCTGAAGTCATTGAGGCCTTTGTTTTGGTCCAGAGTTACTTCCCTCTGGCGCTGATGTTGATCACGTGCCTCCTCAGCAGCACGCCTCATCGCATTATCATTTGCCTGCGCTGTTACCGCTTGGGCCTGCGCTGTTACCGCTTGGGCCATAGTGGCCATCATCTCAGCTAGCTGATTAGTATTCACCATGTTCTGTTAAGTTAAAAAAACAGTTAGTACTCATCATAAGATAGCATCTAGTATAACTATACAATATGATTAAGCAATAACTTCAATCAATTTTTAAGCGAAAAATCGCTTGCAGACAATCAATTTTCACTCTTTGCAGAGTCACACAACCTAGCACAGAAGACCTATTCCCCAACAACTCCCGAAAGACTCGACCGTGCTCTGATACCACAATGTAACACCCCGATTTCGGTGGCGTCACTTTAGTAACCAAAAGTAAACTTAATGCGGAAAAACGTGAAATATTTTTTTTTTGATAATAACTAAGACAAGACTGAATTAAATAAAACCCAAAAGCGAAAAGTAATAGAGCTAATATACAATATATAAACAGCCCCCGCTGTAAGTAGCAACCTCGTCACGAGTAACCTCCAGTGACGGAAAGAAAAGTGTAGCGCCCGAAGGCAAAATGTACAAACCAAATCTAAAGGTAAGTGTCCGCACCACTATCCCTCAAAACTGAGAATAAGCTGGCCCATCGGCCTGAAACAAGACCTCCTAAGTCCAACCAACTCTCTGTGATTCCCGTAAAGAAACCACACAAAAAGCTATAGGTGGGAAACTACCCTGTCCCCAAAGAAAACAACTGATGTTCAGAGCTAGGACTCTACTCCTACACTAATCCCATCTCGAGGAGCTCACACTAACACTCAATCCTACATGCTGGCATGATCGTCGTCCGAATTCGAAATCCAGAACGACCTAGTCTATGTACACCATCCGTCCTCCGCTCGCTATCGCGATGCACTCCTGTTCCAGCATCCCAACTCTTGTTTCCCCCGAAGGGTGAACCGTCGTGGACCAGTCCGCCAAAGACATCTAACAAAGGGCGTTTGTCCGCCAAAGCACACACAGAAGACGCGAGGGTCAACTCCAAAGAATTACATAAATAATAGCACCAATAGATATAGATAAGAGAATAGCCACTTAGGCTTATAGCTAGGGATAACATCCTAGGGTTGCATATTTCCACAAAGAATATAACGACTGTAAATCACAGTTAACATGCCTCAAGTAGAACTAACAAGTATCAACCACACTCATCAACTATGTCAGTATGCATGTTGCATGAAATGATATGCAGGTTAACCCAGTCAACCAATATGCAATCCGGAACGGATGGACATCAACGGATCAGCCCTTCACCAGCCACGGTGGTGCCATTTCGGCCCGCGTGCCTCTTACACCACACAAAGGTAGCCAGATCAGCAGTAAACTCGTAGGTCTGCCATTTCGGTCTGCTACAAGAGACGTCTATAAACGCTCTTTCACGGCATTCCGGGTCTTATGACCATTTTGGAAACCGACGAGGTCCAGAGTACGTCCTGTGTTAATACCCCATTAATGTTGCATGTATGCAAAATGATTATTCAAACAACGTCTCCGTCCTCACTCGACACGTCGCCACGTGTTCTAGGGAAGTTAAAGTCTCTAAAAGTTTACCCTAAGGTAAAGTCGATTCTGCGACCAAAAGACACACTTCATAACGACACATAGCTGCTCCAACAGCACCACAACTAACGCTGCTCCAACAGCACAATAACAACCGCTGCTCCAACAGCACAACAATAAACGCTGCTCCAACAGCACAACAACTAACGCTGCTCCAACAGCACAACAACAAACGCTGCTCCAACAGCACAACAAACAAACGCTGCTCCAACAGCACAACAAACGCTACACTTGGATCCGACGACACTCCCCGTTTTTCCAAAACTAAGTTTTGACTTCCAATGCCTTCCTTCGAGGTTGTTATCATTACTTATAGATTTTGAGGTTATTTAAGGTCTTATGAATTTTCTTTATAAAATAGATTCCATTTTGTCTTATCGCAAGTCTTATACATTTTCAGGATCTCCCAATCCCAAGTCGCTTCCAGAGGATGTCTCGATCCACTAAACCAAAATTAAGGCCCGAACCTCGTTCGTCCTATCAAACTTTCTCAAAACTCTCAAAATAAAATCAGCATGACCTGCCCGCTATTCTCACCATTCAGAATCTCAGATTCCAGTGTAAAGCATATTTAAATCATCACAATCAACAACATGTCATATATCAATAAATCGCATCATAAACACTGAGCACTTAGCATATAAAGCATGCACCACACATCCTAGATTACCCACATAGCACATAGCATGTAAGTCAATCTTCAAAAACATTCAGTAGATGAATCATCTACATTGTCATCCGAAGCCTCAGAAAACATTTTCAATCACACACAATCCAGTGCATAAACAGTAAACAATGTCGAAACATCGACCCTAAGCATTAACTAGAGATTCAGTGAGAAGCCCTCACCTGAAGGTTCTCCAGTATGATCGTCAAGTGCTTCCTCGCACTCAAAGTGTTGTTCCTCAGAGAAATCCTCAAAAGCACCTTTACAATGAAACCACAGAATACTATCAGAATCTATCGGAAACTAAGCTATCCATACTTACTAAGGTTACTCGAAGTAATCTATACTCTAAGGTACGATAAACTAGCGCGAAAGGACAAGTTTTCGGAAAAAGGAAATTTCTTCCTCCCCCTTAATAGGGCTCGGCCACTTTGGCTAATTATGGGGTTTGATTTTTCTTCGATCAAACTTGGTTCCTATGCTTTCATAAGCCGTAACTAAGGGTATTTTGAACTCGGAAAAATTATCGGATCAAAAACTGTCGCAGGGGTATTTTGGTCATGATTTTTAACTTAGGATTTTCAAAACTGAAATCCCAAAAATAAAATTTTGCAGGGACGTCACCAACGACGTTTATGACAACTAATCCTACTAGCACTAAGCTAAGGCGATAGTTTTCAGCCTAAAGGTTGGAACTTTACTCAAAAACTACATAAATGGGTATTTTAGGTTCAAATTGATTCCGGCGGAATTCCGGCGACATAACGGAAAATCTAATCCGGCAGAAGTGATCTTGGGCACATATAGAAGAGGTTTAGAATCAGAAATGAAAGATTCAGGATAGTTTTGCAAAAACCCATAAACTATCCACTCAGAAAACTCTACAGAAAAGCTATGGAAAAAGCGATCAGAGGTAAGGATTAGCGACTATACCTCGAAGCCTTGAAGTAGCAACTGATTGATCGACGATCAAGCAAGAAATGAAGAAAATCTCTCCTCCTCCTCTCCTATGCAAACTCGCGGCCTTGAATGGGTTGAAATGGTGGAGTTTTGTGATTTCTTCTCACTTGCTTGCTATATATAGAAAATGGTAATTCGCGAGAAAATGAAAGTTTCGCGAATCTGATTTTTCCGGCATCATTCTCCATGAATTCTAAGATAGGTTTTGGCAAAGGAATTCCTAAGCTAAGAAGATGTCTCCTTGTATTTTTGGCAACTAATGCAAAGTCGGTGCAAAGTCGGTGTAAAACTATTTTACCCGATAAGTTGCTTTTTGCATCGAATGTCGGAATGGAAAACTTCCTTCTGAAGAAAAATTGAAATCATCAAGAGAAATGGGTGTACGCGTGTAGAATATTCATTTGAAGCTCTGAATAGAAAAAGTCTTCATTGTCGGTTGATTCTAGGGTTTTGAAATACCAGGGATTCGGTTTCGGCAACCTTCCGATGATTGGAATCGGACGTTCGTAGATCCTAGAGTTTCGCCTTGAAACGATTGTGATATATGGAAAAAGAGAAGTTCTAACATTTCTCTGAAGATTTTTGGAATTAACTTCCATCTTGCCTATAAATGAAAATTAGCTATATATTAGGGTTTCTGACCTAGGTTTAAGCGTATAACGATCGTGCTATAACTTTTATCGACTTCGATACGATCCTCAGACTTTTCCTGAACTTTCTCCTTCATAAATATATTTCATCTAATAAACTTTTGTTCAGGTTTCCCTTCACGATACATCAAGCCTAATCGTAAATGGAAATCTCTTCCACTTATTCTAAGCTTAAAAACTTGGGTCTTACACAGTCCACAAGTCCACAAGACACCGAGCTCGAAGGATGAGAGCTAAGTGTGTCTTTAAGTAAGAAATAAGGCGAGATCCCCAAGGATACTGATCAAGGCCTAAAAACTTAAAATCTAAAAGTGAAAAACAATGGCCAACATGGCCTGATAAATAAGCCTTTGTAATCAACACTTTGGATCTCCAACCACGTCTTCTTCTTCTGGGCGACCCAAGTCCACAAGCAAGCTTGTGGCGACGTCTTCTTGTTCGCGACGTTTTGTCACATGTTGCATCCTTTCCACTCTTCGCGCCTTGAAACAATGTTTGGATTAGTAAATCCACAGAACCTCAACCGCCACCTTTAAAACGCTTTTTCGAATTATGTCAACATCTTGTCACTTTTAAATTTGAACCAACCAGCTTCAACCGTCACGACTTTCCACTTAATGCGTTGCCCCTACTCTCCGGAACCCACGTCGCACTTTTGTGTGTGGGCCCCCTTTTACCATGATGATTTACCGCGATGAGGCACGATTTTCTAGTCTTTATCACACCCAACATCTGAGTTCTCTTCCCTCACATCATTCATCATTTTCTATTATCTGCTCCCATATTTGCCCCCGACTCTCGCTCCAGTCTCCTTTATTGATCTCACGAATCCCCACTTCGGCTCTTGCTCTTCTCCTCACGGTTCCCCTCCTGGTTAGTCTTAATTGTTTCCTTCTCCCTTTTCTCTCTTTACTTTCTTTGATGTCGTCAACAGGGGCTTTGTCTTCTGTTGAGGAGATCAAAGTCCATCGCTTGACGACCTTCGCCACTCTGACTTCCCCTACTTCAGAAGCCCCTGATCAATGAGTTCTTGATCAACCATCAGAACTGTCAACTAGCGAATCTATCTCTAACCTTGCTCGCAAGGTCGGTGGGCTCTGCCACTCTCCATTATTAGAGGGCCTTCTCCTAACCACCGAATGTCGGGGACAAGACCGCCCCTGGCATCATCGTGGACTTAATGACCCTAAATATTCCCATTTTTTCTTCATTTAAGAATACTTGTTTCTTAATCTGAGCATTAAGCTTCCTTTCTCCCCCTATCTTACTCAAATGTTGCGCAATATGAACGTTTCGCCTTGTCAACTCCATCCCCGCTCCTAGGCCTATCTGTGGTGTTTTGAGATTCTTTGCCATAGCGTTGACGTAACGCCCTCTGATGCCCTTTTTTCCTTCTTCTTTGAAACAGATTCTCAAACCCGAGGATCTCGCGGCTGGGTCTCTCTGGTGCCCCGGCCAGGACGAGAACGATTTGCCCCTTATCAAGTGGGCCCGAAATCTTACTTGGCTCGCCGGTACTTCAGGGTCATCTTCCATGGCTGAGATCCGGGCGCGGGCGAACACTTACATCTTGGACGAGGAGGATGATGCTTTCAAAAGAAAGCGTGCAAAAATGGAAAAGGATGGCGATCAGAGGGACGCGTCGTCGGAAAGCAAACAAAGTAAAGAAAAAGGAGAAGGCGGTAAGCAGCGAGATAAAAAGGTAAAGTCAGGAGAGAAGGCCGCGAAGGAACCGTTGTACCCGAGGAAGGATAGCTTCAATCGCCATCGCCCGTGGCATCAGGCCGACTCCCGTCGGCGAGAAGAGCTGGGGAAAAGTTTAAGTGCACATTTGACGGAACTACTTCGGGAGGTCAAGGCGACACATGCGGTTGAGGAAGGCGAGAAGGAGACCGATCCGCCTCGAGTGGTGATGGATAAAACAAAGTGGTGCGAGTACCATCGCTCGGCGGGCCACAACACTGGGGATTGTTTAACCTTAAAGAACGAGATTGAAAGGCTCATCCGGGCGGGACGCTCGCAGTTAAATGACCGAGGTGACCGCTGGCACGGCGAACGATGTAACTCCCTCTTTTTCCCATTGTTTATTTAAAAATGTTTATCAGAGTTTAAAAAACATATCTAGAGAGTATTACACTTCTTCACGAAAACTCACTAAAATTAACACTGATTGTGTTTGAAAATTTATAATTTCATATGGTTTTCAAAGAATGAATTATCTCTACCTTTCATGCATAGCACAACAGACAAAATATGTATCCCAAAGATTTATATAAAAACACGGGCAGAGTTTCCTCTGTATTTTCAGCATTTCTAAAATAACAACACATGCCAATAAAATTTCTAAACCAGCCAGATAATCCTAAGATGCATAAAATAACTTATTTAAATAGGTTTGTCTTCCATGATATTCCAATAAAATTCATCATACTCAGAAATGAATTTCATAGGCACTTCAGCCATCAACAGTACGACTTCGCCATAATTTAGAAAAATTATTCAACAACTTCCATAAGGAGAGGTTATAAAATCCTCACAACAGAAATGCAAAAGTAACGTAAAATATCTACCCAGTGTTACATTACAGAGCAAGACACTTTATTTTAAAATAATAATAATAATAACATAAACTAAGACCCTCCGAAGCTACTCCTCATGAGCCACATCTCTACCTCCAGTACCTGTACGATGTCGCATAGAACATCATTCCAACAGAAGGGTAAGAACTTACATTGTATAAAATATTGTATAACAAAGAGCAAGTAACAATTCAGATTCTGCTTTATAAACTCTTCACCTTTTCTTTAAAATCCGAGTGATTATAATATTTGCTCTCAAGACAGTTTCACAATTCTTATTATTGTTTCGGAAAATTATAAGCTTTAAGAAGAATAATAATTCAACTTCACGACTTCACCACAACATCAAAACAATTCACCAACAATTCACCAAACACATAAGACCACTGAAAACGTGAAACTTAGTGTGTGAGACTCCAATGCATGCATGTAGTACCAATTGTTAACCTTAGCGGTATCACCGCGTCCATTCCAGACAGTTAACCACCAATGAACTCCACTCCAGACTTCCAGAACTACTCCAGTTCTGGGACAAGCCCCAGTTTTCCGAGGAAAACTGACACGTTGCCTCTTGACTAAATGAAGTGTATTTCGTGCAAAACTCATAAATTAAAACATGCAATTTGAGACCACTCCAGCCCCAAATATATAACATATTTTCTCACCAAATTCCATAACGGAAATCACACCAAAATTGCACAAAATAACACTTCAATGTAATGATCAAATCATTCACTATTCCACCGACAAACTAGCAACACAAAATCACCAAATGTCTTACATAAGGAGAAACATAGCAAACTTGCAGATAATTCTGGTACTAAACGAGCAATCCAAAAATTATGAACATTTTACCAAACATAGTCTTATACGTTAGCTTTCATATAAAATTGGTTTCACCCAATTTAGAATTATGTAGAGAGAGTTATGCTCTTTACAGCACAGGTTGTTAGGGTGTCTGCGAGCAGAAACAGAGTGAACTTGCAGATAATTCTGGTATTGAACCAGCAATCCAAAAATTATGAAAATATTACTCAATATAACCCTATGAGTTAGCTTTCATAAAAAATTGGTTTCACTTAATTTGGAATTCTGTAGAGAGATTTATGCTCTCTACAGCACAGGCTGTTAGGGTATCTGCGGGCAGAAACAGAACCCAATTTTCCCCCAGAACCTCAATTTCGCTCAAAATCAATTTTGCTCACCATATGTTAACACTCAACACAGTATCTCAGTTCTGAATTTTCAAAGAAGTTGGGGATTCCTTCATGTTAAACCCAACCTCTGTTATACTACAATTATACAAGGTAAATTCAGACCCTTACCCTCTATGACACCGGTACAAAGCCTCCTAGACCCTTTTCTTCTTGATTCTCGGCCTCCCTTCCCTTCTTCTTCTTCTTCTTCTTTCACGCTGCAGCTGCTTCCTCTTCTTTCTTTTTTTTTCTCTTCTTTAGCTGTTGCCCCCATCCTTAATTAACCATGTAAACCTAATTCCTCAAGGGCTAAACTAAAAACCCTAAAATCTCTCCTCGTCCTTGTCTCCATTTTTAATCCTAACTTTCACCACCTAACTATCTTCCATTTCATAGCACACACTCAGCATCACATAAAATATTTTATTTCATTGAAGTATTATTATATCGCATAATAAACCACCATACAATATAATCTTAATCAAAATAAAATACCAATATTATTTTAATTAAAAACGGGATGTTACAAACGACAGCAGGAAAATCGGCATAAAGGGGGCTGACAGGAGGATGATAGCAGGAGGGACGGTCGTCGTTGTACACCGACCACTCACAAGAAGGAAAGGCTAGCAACGAGGAAGAAGGGGGCAGAAGAAACCTTCAACAAAGATCTTGAACCGCCAGTTGGGACGATAAATACAATCGCAGGTGGCTTTGGTGGAGGCGGCGACACAGCCTCGGCGAGACGAAGGCATGAAAGGGTGGTGACGTCAGTGCAAGAGTATGAAACCCCATTCGGTTTTCATCACCCAGATATCGTGATATCATCAGCAGATTTCGAGGGAATCAAGACGCATAAAGATTATCCTGTGGTAGTAATGGTAAGGATCAATAGCTTTAATGTGCGAAGAGTTCTTTGGGACCAGGGAAGTTCTACATAAATTATCTACGGCGATGCGTTCGATCAGTTGGGATTAACAAACAAGGACTTGATGCCATACACTGGGACTCTGGTAGGCTTTTCAGGAGAGCAGGTCTGGGTGCGTGGCTACCTGGATTTAGACACGGTTTTTGGTGTTGATGAGAACGCCAAGCTTCTACGTGTAAGGTACTTGGTATTGCAGGTCGTGACATCATACAATGTCATCATCGCACGGAACACGATCAATCGTCTCTACGCGGTGATTTCAACGGCTCACCTGGCAGTGAAGTATCCACTGATCTGCGGAAAGGTGGGAAAAATCGTGGTCGATCAAAGGAGAGCGAGAGAGTGCTATAACAACTGCCTTAGTTTGTATGGAAAGAAGGGAGCCGGCGAGGGACACATGTGCCACGAGATTGAGGTCTTAGAAGGTGATCAAGATGGGCAAGGCGTGCAGGAACATGGGCGAAACGGACAAGGAAGATTGGAGCAAATGATTGATCGAAAGATAGAAAGATTGAGGAACAGCTAAGGTCAGAGAAGGCCAGATGGCAGGACAGGAAGAGGCGGGCAATTCACGGATGCACATGCAGAGGAGCATTGGGCGAACGTAATAGAGGGTTTGGTCGACCCTGATGATCCTCCAGGCTTGAGGTACTATTACAGTTGAAGATTGAGGAAGAACTCGGCTTGGCACGAGGGCGAGCAACTAAGCGCGACTCATGAAGATTGTCGGATTAAAAACGAAGAAACACATTCTTGTTCTCCACCTCGGGAGTTTGTTGGCAGAAACGCCTAAATAGTAAAAACAAAGACACGTTCTTGTTCTCCATCTCGGGAGTTTGTTGACAATAACGTCTGATTGAAAATACAAAAATTGTATCAAGTCATTTCAATCACACTGAATTGCGGCAAGATCTAGGTGGGAAAAATTCCCTGAAGGTGGCGATCCCAACACGACCTTGATGTCTTGGGATCGCTCCGGAAAAGCCGACGCAACTTGCCATCACTCGTCGGCGATGTGTGCGGATAAGCTTCTTATCCATACAGCCTCCCCGAAACATGGGCGAGCAAACCTAACTAGGCTAAGTCTCGGGCAACCCATATGGCCATTGGGAGCCGAGCAACTGTAAGTCCTCACCAAGCAAAGCTGGCCAGGCCACACCTGATCTTACGGGAAACATGGTGTGAACAAAGCCTCAGTTCAAAAACTGAGCAAAAGTCCTAGTTAAACCCAGCACACCACCAATGTCGTCGAACGTAATTCAGGGACAAGGAAACTAAGGGGGGTGCGAGAGAAAGCGAGAGAAAACTTCGGGAAGCGTTAAAATAGACATAGGAAATAAAATTGAATTGATTAATTTAAAGTCGAAAATACAACGATCAAACAAAGAAAAAGAAGTAGCATTACAATTATTCAAAATAAGTAAACATCATATCTCTTTCTCTTGTTCCACGGCATCCTCGAGATCAACATGAGCAACCTCCGGTGGGTCTTCCAGACCCTCCAACCCAGCGGGGGTAACCCTTTTAAAAGTTCCCAAGGAGTCAAGGTTGATAGTAGGATGGAGGTGCTTGACTTGAGCTTTGGCGATAAGGAAGCCGCGGACACGCTCCTGGGCCGCTGCATGGGCAGCCTCCTTCCTTATTTTCTCTTCCAGGACGACGGTTTGGGCCTCCTTATCAGCCAAAAGTTTACACTTGGATTCCAAATCCGACTGAGCCTCGACAAGTGTCTCACTCTAGCCCGCTAGTTCCTCACGCAAGACAGCGATCTCCTTGTGTTTAGCGGCAAGGGTTTCCTCCTGAGAAGCTGCAGTGACCTCCTTGGTGTCAAGGTCCAGTCGGAGCTCGTCGAACTGGGCCTCAAGTTTTTCCTCCTTCTCGTTCGCCCTTATCAGTGCAAGTTTCGCCTCCTTGAGTTTCTGCCGCATCTTCTTTCCCTTACCCTCCTCCGCCGCCAACTGGTTGGACAGCTTGGAACAGGTGTCATTAGCCTGAAGGTTATCAGAGCGCAGCTTTTCCACCTCCTGGAGAAGCCCAGCGATTCCGGTAAGAGGTCGCGCCTGCCAGGCCACTTGGGCGACGTCTTGCGGGTTCTGGCTGGGAGCCCCCCTCAATTTCTCAAGATAAGGGTGAGAAAGGAGGAAGGAAAAAGGATCTGGGGAAGAGCTGCTGGAAGGACCCTTAGGGCGGTGTAACGCCCCGATTTTCACGAGGGTCACTTTAGTAACCTTTTCCGAAACGTGGGTCAATTTTGCCGAATTAAAAATAAAATGAAAACTGAAGAAGTAAATGGACTGGATAATTCCATTTTATTAATAAAATCTTGATTACAAATGATTCCTTCAATTTGAAAGACATAAGGGTAAACTAATGCTCGACCCCTCCTTAGCCAACACAAAAAGAAGGTCTCTAGGTTAGGTTCGAATGCCACAAGAAAACTCGGCTCATCCCCCAAATACTAACCCAAAACCATAATACCCCTAAGACACATACATAGTTCTACGTCTGACATCCGCATGTCCCTTGAACACTTCCTCAATCATATAGTACTTTCTCGGCGCGGTCTATCATTCTCTGGCGTTAAGCGCCCATGCAGCACATAGTCAAATAAGCAAGGGTCAACTCTCAAACAACACATATAACATGTAACAGGATTGACATAACATCACAGTAATAAGGTCATCAATTCTAATACATCATTTGCAATCTCAGGTGAAGGTGCGAAAAACACTAGAAAGGGGGGTTTGAATAGAGTTTTTGAATCTCGGGTATACTTTTAAGCTTTTTCAAAACTCAAAGATAAAAACTAAGTGCTGAATAATAGGAAGTAAAGCACACGAGTATTTTATCCTGGTTCACTTGAGATAAAAGCTCAAGCTAATCCAGTCCACCTGTGAAGGTGATTTCTTCCTTCTTCTGATGAAGGCAATCCACTAAAATCAATGAGTGTTACAACTGCACTTTGCAACCTGCTAAGTGACTAACAATACACTGATTTTCTCACTAGTATCCTCTTAAGAAGCTGATCTACCGATCCTCTTAAGACTAGCTAAATACTGAATCAGCCTTGATTCAGTCCTCTCAAGATCCGACCAACCTTGGTCTCTTGATGAACTTTACAAAATGTGTAAAAGGTTTCGGGTTTACAATAAGTGCTTCTAACAAGCGAATAGTAAACTCAGAAGTTTAAGAACAGTGAAGAAATAATGCTAAGAGAATGGTTCGTATATGTTGAATATTTTCAGCAAAGTTTCTTAGCTTCTTTCTTCTTTCTTCAGCCTTTATATACTCCAAGACTTGTGATGTAGCCGTTGCTAGGGTTTTATCTGTTGGAGTGGCAATTCTGTAATATCAGACTGCTAGGCTGTACAATGTAGGTGGCGGACAGACTGAGACTTGTACGATGTTGTACTGTGATAGCGACCTGTCCTCTCACCGGTTGACTTGAGATCAAGGAGCTTCAGATGAATGTAGGTGAAGCTTCTGATCATCGTCAGATTGAAGCTTGGAGTCTTCTGACCATGCAACTTCTGCTTCTGAACAAGTTCCTCAGAACTTCTGATCGTCAGAGCTAGAATAGCTTGGATCTTCAAAACCAACTTCTTGCAAGTCTTCAGAACTTGAGTCTTCTTCTTCTGGACCGTTCCACTGGAACATCTGGTCTTCAGAACTTCTGACTTGAGTTCTTCAGATCTTCTTGAGAGCTTCCATCTTCAGAACTTCTGAAGTATTTGCCACTGTTCAGAACGAACATGGTAGGATAATGAGCTCTCTTTTTAGTAACCCTTGGTTCTTCTTCTTCTGAACGAATAGGCTTGGGTCAGATTCAGAACCTGTTTGTCACAACTTAAAAAGACAACCGTTAGGGTACCACAATTGTTCATCATCACAAACCTTAATTGTAATCATCAAAACATAGAGATGCAACCACTGATCAAACCTTGATCTTACAATCTCCCCCTTTTTGATGATGACAAAACAAGTATTTTGATGAACAATTTTTACACAATAAACTGAATACACAAGAGAGAAAAGATCAGAGATTAAACTTATCCTTGTGTAACAGTTTGCTATGCTCTTTCTGAATCAAGGGCAGCACCTGATTCTGAGCTAGGGTCTCCCCCTGACTCCCCCTGAATCTATGACTTGATGAATTGGTGAATAGTTATACTCATCAGAAGTGATGGTTCAGAACTTAGCGTATATCACATAATAACATAGAGTCTTGTCTAGATATAATTGGAATAAGACGTCAGAAGCAAGATTAGTTCAAAATGTATTCCTTATCTGAGACGCTTGACAATATCTATGTGCTATAAGTATTGATACTTGTTCTCCTCTACTGGTTTTATATAATATAAAAGTTTATCAAAACCAATTTATGTACTCCCCCTTTTTGTCATAATCAAAAAGAGTGAAAAACAAAACCAACAATAACAATAACAGGAAATGAGGCAAAAAAAAATGTTATTATTACTGAACGGAGAAGAAGTACAAAGGATCGAGAAGACTAATCCTAGATAAATAGGAAAGCTCTAGATTAGAATAGAGAAGAATGGAATTGAATGTGAAGGGGAAGATGAACGCAGTGAATATAAAGAAGAAAAGTAACAGAAAACCATGCATAAAACATATCAATCATAAAAGCATGTGAGTTACTAATGGACGGTGCATTGAATCAGAGAATGAAAAACTTAACACGGTCAACATGAAATAAATTCAGTCATAATGAATAAATGCATGCATGATAGAGATGAGAAATTCAGGGCTTGGAGGTGGAGGGAAGGTTGTCCATGAGGTACTTCATGATTGCTTCCATTTTGCCTGAGGACTCTTGAATTTGCTTGCTTTGCTCATTCTGAATACGACCTTGTTCCTCAACCATCTGAAATAACCTCTGCTGATCATTCTGAATCCTGTCGATCCGGGCAGCTAAAACGGCAACTTCTGGAGCTGGAGTAGAGGGAGGAACATCTGATGCTTGTGGATGAGTGGCAGCTTCAGCTTCTGAAGTTATAACAGTATCAACGTGAATCGGCCCTTGTTTCAGAACCTCATCAGCATCTGCATCTTCCAGAATAACAATACCATCTGTGCTTTCTTCTTCTTCCTCTGCTGAAACCATCTCAACATCCTCTGAGGTACATTCAGAGACAACACATGATCTTTCAGCCATAGCTCGTCTCAGAGGCTCACACACCTTGTGCAGCACTCTCTGCCTCTGCTCATAGGCCCTCTCAGATGCATCATGAACTTTGAGTCTTTTCTCCCTGCTAAGCTGCTTCTGAAGTTCATAACCTTTGCCTTCTGACCAACTCTCAAATGCAGACCATAAACTATCAACAAGAGAAGCATCAAACTGATTATCAGTTACCTGATACAGCCAGTTCACCCTTCTGATTGCTTCTGCAGAAAACTCCTGAATGAGTTGAGGAAGACTCTGAGGGAGGAAAGAGGTGGCCAGGGTCAGAACAGGCTGAGGAGTTCTGGCAGCATTGGAGCTCGAAGCATTTGATTCTTCCATGTGTTCAGTAGGAATGGAATCAATCTCATGATCCTTCTCGACGCCTGAGTGATCTGATTCATCCATATGCTCAGCTTCAGAGATAGTATCTGGCCTTTGCCTTGAGGTGACAGTCTTCTCAGGTGAAGTGAAACTCAGATCCTGTGAGTTGACTGCTGAGTAATTGGACAAGGATACATAGGAGGTCTCAGCAGCGTCTGGAATCCGATCTTCAAAATTGGAAGCAATTTGTTGAAGAGGCTTCACATTGAAAGGCGGCTCAAGGATTTGGACATCATCATCTTCCTTCTCTTTCTCAGCAGGGATCTCACCAGTCTGGGTTATGAGAAAGGTCTGTGGAGTAGATGCTGGCTTGGAAGTGAATTGCTGAACTAAGGTCTTTAGAGTTGCCTCACTTTGAATAATGCCTTGAATGAAGGAATTTAAGGGAGGTACTGGTTCAGTTGGGATGGATGTGGAAGAGGTGTAAATTGGAATGGAAGGAATGTCTGTGGTAGCTGTTTGGATGGTTGAAATAGGAGCTTGAGGTTCAGCTTGTGTGTGAGTTTGTGTTTCAGGTTGAGTGGGTGCTGTTTGGGTTAAGGTGGGCATGAAAGTAGATATAGGCAGGGGTTGTTCAGGTACAACTACTAAAGCAGAATCAGAATTAATGCTTTCAGTAATTACCTTAGCATGGCTTCTGATAGGTGAGGTTCTGGTGAGTTGGACAGCCCTTGCTGGATCAGAAGTTCTTTTAGATCTTCTTTCACGTTGTACTTCTGAAGCAGATTCAGAAGCCTGTTCTGCAACTGTCTCTTTCTGCTGAAGGGGACCTTTCAGAGGCAGCTTTCTTCTTCTTACCAAGTGTACATCATCAGAATCTGTGGATTCTTCAGCCTCTGAGGAGTCTCTTATACCCTGAATTACATTCTGGATGATCTCATGGTCATCCTGCTCATCTTCCTCTTCCTCAAGAATGATTTTGCGTCTCTTAGCCAGAGGCCTGTCTTCATCTTCAGTTTCCTCACTTGAGAAGTCTTCCCATGTGTCTTCTGAGCTTTAAGAATCAGACATTTGTTGTTGTTGAGTTGAGGTTCTCTTCAGAGACCTTTCAGAAGATGCTTCCCTGATGATCACGGTCTTGGAAGCAGCCTTCTTCTTTGCAGGTTCCTCTATCAGAATCCCTTTGCCCTTAGGATCTGAAAGCTTGCTGCTTGTTGCTCTTCTGGATTTCCTGGTAGTCAGCTTAGGAGGACTTTCAGGAAGGGTGTTAACGAATTCTGTAAGTGTGATAGGATCTCCTTGTCTTCTGAGCATCCTTACATATTCCAGAATGCATGCTGGATTGTCCTTCTTGGACCAAATAGGAAAGTCATCAATGGGGTAATTCCTCTGACGAACTTCATCAGAAGTGTCTTCTTTGGGAGCTACTTTGATCTTCTCAATGATCTGCATTTTCTTTAACTTTGTGCCATTTAGGGTATCACCAACTATCGTGGCCAGATCTTCGTGAAGTTCAAGATCTGATAGAGTCTTAACAAGCTTGTTTTGGACGAAGATATCTGACAGTAGCCTTCCATACGGAATGTAGGAGATGAATCTCTTGTTCTCAGAACCAGTTGTGGTCCTTGATTTTTCCACACACTCCTTCAGATAATTGAAAAGAAGGAATGGCAGACATATAAGCTCACCAGTTGAAATGTAGTACATGATTACCTTCCGAGTTGCATTCAGGTAATCAGTTCCTCCAGTTCTAGGGTGAATGCAGTGCATGAAGATCTTTTGCCAAATCTTCATCTCAGACTTCAAGTCCTTAAAGCTGTACTTGGTTTTCTCGTAAGACCAGTTATCATAGAGCGCCTTGTTGACAACGGTCCTCATTCCAGCGACATTTGCTTCAACATTCTTGATCCTTTTTCCCTCCTGGAACTTCATACCCAGCAGCTTTGCAATAGATTCTTCAGAGATCACAATTTTCTTGCCCAGTACATGGGAGACGACGTAGTAGTCATTGCACACTGCATTTTTCCAGAACTCGACAACCAATTTGTGATAGATTGGACCAACGAGCCTGTTGAAGTACCCAGACCATCCTTGCAACTCGACTTGGTTCCTGATATCAAACCCTTGTTGAGCAAGATTATCAAAATCAACTCTTGCTTCGCAGCACACATTCAGTTCTTCCACTTTCTTTGCACAAGTGACTACATTTGGTGCATTCAGAATCTTCTGAGCTTCCTCGAATCTTTGCTTCTCCTGATCTTTGGCAGTTTGTGTGGTAGCAGCAGAAACATTCGCCTTAGGTTTCCTTGATTTACCCATGATTCTTAGAGGATGAGGTTTTAGGGTTCAGAGAAAGGGGAAATGTTGGAGGGAGAAGTATGAATGAATGCAATGCACACGGGAGTTTCAAAACCGTAAGTGTAAGTGAGTGGGAGATCGTGTGTGATAGTGCATATTGTGGGTTTAATGGTAACCGTTGACAGTTTTTCTAAGAAATTAAAGGCAAAATCAACGGTTATAAAGTATATAGTCTGAAAATAGCATAGTAGAGGAGAGTAGACACCATCATTATAGAAGATATACCACGCGACTCAAGGAACTATGTCACAAATGAAGTGACACGTGTATTGTTGTCTACCACAGAAGTTTAACCAGTGGGTTAAGTGCTTCTGATCGAGTAACTTCTGAAAGAGGTAACATCTGATGACTTCAGAGGTACCATGGTCAGAAGTTCTGAAGAAAACCTTACTCTGGACAAAAATCCATGTTCAGGTTTTCAAGAATAAATAAAAACCTATCTTCTGCTAAGGGCTTAGTGAAAATATCTGCCCACTGATGGTCAGTATCAACATACTCTAGTGATAGAGTGCCCTTCTGAACATGATCACGAATATAATGATATTTTACCTCTATATGCTTTGCTCTTGAGTGTAGAATGGGGTTCTTGCTGAGTGAGATAGCAGCTGTGTTGTCACAATAAATAGGAACCTTCTTCAGAGACAACCCATAATCTTCTAGATGATTCTTCATCCATATGGTTTGTGTACAGCATGTGGCAGCTGAGACATATTCTGCTTCAGCAGTTGATAGAGCAATTGTGTTCTGTCTTTTGCTTGACCACGTGACAAGATTTGATCCAAGGAAATGGCAGCTTCCAGAAGTGCTTTTTCTTTCCACTCTATCTCCAGCAAAGTCAGCATCACAAAAACCTGAAAGTGTATACTCTGATGTTTTTCTATACATCAAGCCAAGGTTAGTGGTTCCTTTCAGATATTTGAGGATCCTCTTAACAGCAGTTAAGTGAGTCTCTCTAGGATCTTGGACTGGGCGGGACATAAAGAAGATTATGTCCCGCCCAAAATGAACAAATAATCATTGAAGATAGCCATGGCGGGAAAGGCAACATGACGAGCTTCATTGCCCTCCCTTAGGTGATGGACCCACAAGCCAGCTGGAAGATTCCTTTGGATTTGTCTTATATGTACGGGGATTTGGGCCCTGATTGTCAGGCCCAAATATAGGAAAGATCCATATCATGACCACCCCCTCTATAAAAGGGGAGGTCATCCACTTGTACGAAACCAACTTTTTCAGCATTAATGAGAATATTCCTTTTATGGTAGTTTTGCTATTTTAGTGCTCTGCTAGGGTTTACTTTTTGTCTCTCTTACATAAGCTTGCCCTAGTACAGAACATTGGCGCCGTCTGTGGGGAGGACTTACCTCTTCCGGTGACAGAAGGAGGAATCGCGAGCCATGGAGACTCGTTCATACGGCGTAGGTCGGCGCGATCATCGCCGGCGCGGTGGTGGTCGACACGGCGGTCGCGCCGGCGGACGAAACAACAACCGTCCCGTACTGGACGACCAAGAGCAGGAAGCTTCCTCGGAGGGGGTCCACTCAGTGGCGCCGTCGCCGGCGTCATTGGTGAATGCAGCTCCGGGAAGACCTTCAGATCTGATCGCTAAATCAGATCCAGGTGTTCGGCGGCGTTCAACGCCGCCTGACTACGTGAACTTGGAAGATCTTAAAACAACTGCTCCACGGAGAGCGCAAGAGGCAGTGACAGGTATCACGCCTGCGGCTTTGCAACAAATGTTAGATACCTTGCAGAAGGTGCAGTCCCAAAACGAGCAGTTGCAAGCCCAAGTTGAGTATCTTACTCAGCGGCAGAATTTTAAGCAAGAACAACGCCTGGAGGCGGAGGATGTAGTTGAATTCCAACCTTTTGTTCCAGCCATCACTAGGGTGGACATTCCAAAGCACCTGCAAACCATGGCATTAGACGCCTTTTCGGGCGAATCTGATCCTATGGAGCATCTTAGATACTTCAATACTAAAATGGTGATCGGCGGGGCGTCGGATGCGGTAAAATGTCGATTATTGCCTTCCACGTTCAAGGGCATGGCGATGCAGTGGTTCATTCGACAACCGCCCTTCTCCATTGATAATTTCACTGATCTGTCCACTAAGTTTCTGACTCAATTTTCCGCCAATAAAACCACAAAAGCAACAATGTTTGATCTCATCAGCATACATCAGCAACCAGGCGAGAAATTAAAAACCTACATGGCACGCTTCAGCAAGATGGCGGTGCAGTTGGAGGATGAAAATCCAGATGTCTGTTTGGCGTCATTCAAAAATGGCCTTCGGGCGGGAGATTTGAATAGAGACTTAACAAGGCGACCGGCGAAGGATATGATGGATCTTCGCGCTCGTGTTCAAGAGTTCATATTGATTGAGCAAGATGACCAGAAGAAACAAGAAAGAGAGGAAGGACGTAAGCAGTCTCAATCTGGCGGTGTTTCACAAGACAAATCTAAGGCGGGGAAGGAAACCAGGATAGCGCAAACCCCCCGTGTACCAAGACCGGGACCATACCACAACTCTAAACCTGGCTTTCAAAATACATGGCACAGAAACTCACAAGGTCCCGCTGCTGCCACAGCTGGTCAGCCTGGTGCTTCGCCAACGCCAATCCCACTTACTAAGTTGAATGCACCCTTAAGTACCATTTTAAGGGCGGTTGGACAGACCAACGTTGTGCAGTACCCACCACCCCCACGGCGGCCGCCAGCTAACGTGGACACCAATAGGTGGTGCGAGTACCACAGAGCGTTGGGGCATACGACAGATAATTGCTGGAATTTAAGGCGGGAAATTGATCGCTTGATTAAAGCTGGCCATTTGGCAAACTTTGTCAAAGACACAGCAGCGCCGGAGGTAGCTAAAATCACTCAAGGGGACAAAGGTAAAGGTAAAGAGATAGTTGAAGAGTTGGGCGATCCTGCTGGGGAATGCTTATCTATTGCAGGAGGATTTGGCGGGGGTGCAATTTCAAGTAAGGCTAGAAAACGCTACGTGGCGGCAGTACACTCAGTACAGGAGTCGAACGAAGGCGAGTGTTGGGTGAATCATTCCCCTATTATATTCACCCCTCAGGATTTTGCGCATGTAATTCCCCATGACAACGATCCAATTGTGGTAACAATTAGGGTTAACAATTATGTGACAAAGAAGGTATTCTTAGACCAGGGATCTTCGGCAGATATCATCTATGGAGATGCCTTTGATCGCTTGGGACTAAAGGAATCAGATTTGAAACCATACAGGGGAACTTTGGTGGGATTTACAGGAGACCGTGTCAGTGTGCGGGGATACGTCGAAATTCCGACTGCCTTTGGAGAAGGAGAGTTTGTCAAGAAGTTTCAAGTAAAGTACTTAGTATTGGCGTGTAGAGCCAATTACAACGTACTCTTGGGGCGAGACACCCTCAACAAGGTCTGCGCGGTCATCTCAACTGCTCATTTAACTGTTAAATATCCCGCCTGCAACGGGAAGGTCGGGATATTGCGTGTAGACCAGAATGCAGCAAGGGAATGCTATTTGAGGAGCGTGGCGCTCTATGGGCGGAAGGCCGCCAAGGAGAGCCACCGAATTACAGAAATCTTCCCACAAGAAGGATTTAGCTTGGACCCAAGAGATGATGCTGATGATTTTCGCCCACAACCGCTGGAGGAAACCAAGCAGGTGCAAGTCAAGGACAAGTTTCTAAAGATTGGCAGTGGTTTGACAACAGAACAAGAGGACAGACTAATCACCCTTCTGGGTGATAATCTAGATCTCTTCGCATGGACCATCAATGATGTACCAGGGATTGATCCCAAGGTGATCACTCATAAACTAGCCATACGACCAGGGGCGACCCCGGTCATCCAACCAAGGCGAAGAATGAGTGAAGAAAAGAACAAGGCTGTACAAGTAGAGACTGAAAAATTGATCAAGGCCCGCTTCATCCGTGAGGTACAGTACCCAACGTGGCTCGCCAATGTGGTAATGGTCAAGAAGGCCAATGGGAAATGGCGAATGTGCACGGACTACACGAGCCTGAACAAAGTGTGTCCCAAAGATTCGTACCCACTTCCCAATGTTGACAAGCTTGTGGATGGAGCTTCAGGGAATGAACTTTTAAGTCTCATGGACGCTTATTCGGGCTATAATCAGATTATGATGCATCCCTCGGATGAGGAAAGTACAGCATTCATGACCAATCAGGCGAACTATTGTTACAAGACAATGCCTTTTGGTTTGAAAAATGCAGGAGCTACGTACCAACGGCTCATGGACAAAATTTTTTCAAAGCAAGTAGGCAGGAATATGGAGGTGTATGTGGATGACATGATTGTAAAATCCGCCAGGGCTAGTGATCATGGTGGCGACCTTAAAGAAGCGTTTGATCAGTTAAGAACATATCAAATGAAGTTAAACCCTGAGAAGTGTTCTTTTGGGATCCAGGGAGGAAAATTCTTGGGATTTATGTTAACATCAAGAGGAATAGAAGTAAACCCAGATAAGGGAAGGGCGATCTTGGAAATGAAAAGCCCAACAAGTGTAAAGGAGGTTCAGCGTTTGACAGGGCGAATGGCCGCCTTGTCACGTTTCTTGCCAATGGCGGGTGACAAAGCAGCCCCGTTCTTCACATGTTTAAAAAAGAATTCAAAGTTTCAGTGGACAGAGGAATGCGAACAAGCTTTTACCAAATTGAAAGAAACATTGGCCACATTACCGGTACTCTCCAAGCCAACACCAGGCGTTCCATTAGTGCTCTATTTGGCGGTTACTGACAAGGCGGTAAGTACGGTTTTGCTCCAGGAAGAAGGAAAAAAGCAGAAAGTTATATATTTCGTGAGCCATACTTTACAGGGGGCAGAATTGCGGTACCAAAAAATTGAAAAGGCGGCTTTGGCGATTCTGAAAACTGCAAGGCGCCTCAGACCTTACTTCCAAAGTTTCCAAGTCAAAATTAAAACTGATGTTCCCTTAAGGCAAGTACTTCAGAAGCCTGATTTATCAGGGCGATTGGTTAGCTGGTCAGTTGAGCTGTCAGAGTATGACTTGCAATATGAGCCAAGGGGCCAAGTCACAATCCAGAGTTTAATTGACTTCGTGGCGGAATTAACACCCACTGAAGGAGAGAAGACTCAAGGAGAATGGGTCCTGTCTGTGGATGGATCCTCTAATAACACTGGAAGTGGGGCGGGAATAACAATCGAAAGTCCAGATAAAATGATCATTGAACAGTCTCTCAAGTTCGAGTTCAAGGCGAGCAATAATCAATCTGAGTACGAGGCTCTGATTACCGGCTTAAGGTTGGCCATTGAATTGGGAGTCCAGAAGTTATTTATCAAAGGAGATTCGCAGTTAGTGGTTAAACAAGTGAAAGGTGAGTACCAGGTGAAGGATCCGCAACTGTCCAAATATTTGGAAGTGGTGCGCAGATTGATGATGGAGGTCAAAGAAATCAAAATAGAACATGTCCCGAGGGGACAAAATGAGAGGGCTGATGTATTGGCGAAGTTGGCAAGCACAGGGAAATTGGGCAACTACCAGACAGTCATTCAAGAAACCCTGCCTCGCCCGAGCATTGATTTGGTAGAAATAAAGTTGAAAGCTGTAAAGTCAGTCAATGAGGGCGAGCTATCTTGGATGGAATCGATTAAAACCTTCTTAGAGAACCCACCAAAGGAGGATGATTTGAACACTAGAACAAAACGCAGGGAAGCCAGTTTCTACACACTTGGTGGATGGTGAGTTGTATCGGCGAGGAATCATGTCTCCCATGCTCAAATGTGTCGATACCAAGGACGCCCTCGGAATAATGGCGGAAGTCCACGAAGGCGTGTGTTCTAGTCATATTGGCGGGCGATCCTTGGCAGTTAAGGTGATAAGAGCAGGATTCTATTGGCCAACCATGAAGAAGGATTGTTTGGAGTATGTTAAGAAATGTGAAAAATGTCAAGTCTTTTCTGACCTGCACAAGGCTCCACCAGAAGAATTAACAACCATGATGGCGCCTTGGCCGTTCGCCATGTGGGGGACCGATATCTTAGGACCATTCCCTGTGGCGAAAGCACAAATGAAGTACATCATCGTGGCGGTTGATTACTTCACTAAATGGATAGAAGCCGAGGCGGTGGCGACTATCACAGCTGCCAAGGTCAGGAACTTCCTGTGGCGAAGGATCGTTTGTAGATTTGGGGTCCCCATGGCGTTAGTAATGGATAATGGGACCCAATTCACAAGTAGTGTTACCCGGGAATTCTGTGCAGAAATGGGAATCGAGATGCGATTTGCCTCTGTAGAACATCCACAGACCAATGGGCAGGCTGAATCGGCTAATAAAGTTATCCTGAAGGGTTTAAAGAAGAAACTGGATGAAGCAAAAGGGCTTTGGGCGGAGGAACTACCAGGCGTTCTTTGGGCATACAACACCACGGAGCAGTCAAGCACAAAGGAAACCCCGTATCGTCTAACTTATGGAACTGACGCCATGCTCCCAGTGGAAATTGAAAACCAAAATTGGCGAGTGGCTCGGTTTAATGAAAATGACAACGGAGAAAACTTAATAGCAAATCTAATTATGCTGCCCGAGGAACAACGAGAGGCCCACATAAGAAATGAGGCGGGAAAAGTGAAGGTGGCAAGAAAGTTCTCAACAAAAGTGGTGCCAAGAAAAATGAGGGTAGGAGACTTAGTGCTCCGAAAAAATACAATACCCGATAAACACAACAAACTCTCACCCAACTGGGGCGGGCCTTACAGGATTATTGGCGATGTTGGAGGAGGAGCTTATAAGTTGGAACAACTAAGCGGTCAAAAGGTTCCACGAACATGGAACGCCTCTCATCTAAAGCAGTATTTTAGTTAGTAGAAACAACAAATGTGAATGAAGTCGCACTCTTTTTCCCTTTCTTTGGAAAGGTTTTTAATGAGGCGACAATTGTAATGAAGGGACAATTGTTCCCATACGAAGGAAAATTAATGAAAAGATCATTTCAACAGAATCGTATGTTTTTTGAATTTTTATTACGAGTTCATGCAATGCAAATCGTATCAAGGTATGCAAATACCGCGAGTAAACCTTTCGGAATAAGAAAGTATCGCCTTCAAAAGTTAAAAGCCTTGGCAATTCTAGTGGCCACTAGAAACCAAGCCTCGTCGAAAAATCGGCTAAGGTATATAACAACGAAAGTTGGGAACAACTAAAAACAACGAATGAACTTAAGATGATATCCATTTAAAGTAGAGAAAAGGGGGCGATGCCCATACATGATTTGGAATGAAAATAAAACGGGGCAATGCCCAAAGAAAAATTTCAACTTCATAAAATAAAAACAAATTCAAGCCAGGTTCTCGTTGTTGGCGTTGTTGCCCTGGCTTGTCCCAGCTTGAGGATCTTCCTTCCCTTGATCCTCATTCCTGTGCTGCTCATTCCCATCCTCACCATCTTCTTCAGGCTCACTCTCATCATTGAATTGGGGAAGGAGATCGAGGCTAATGTCATCATCACCAACTACTTGACCATCCTTGATCTCCTTCAGCCACCCAATGCGGGAAAGATCAAAGCCCGGCTCAACTACACTGATCTGCTCTTTGGCCGCCAGAAAGCCTTGAGCATATTGGAGAGAAGCACGCCCTAGGATGGAAGCATTCAGGCGATCATGTTTCTTCTCCAACTTTTGATATTTGGCTTGAATGGCAGTGTGCTTGTCATTTATGGCTTCTTTAAGAGACTTGGTCTTTTGAAGAAGCAGGTCCGAAGCAGCCAAGTCTTCAGTTAATTTAGCACACTTCTCCTCAGCAGATTTCAGCTTGTTGTTGGCGGTCTCAGCATCAGTTTTAGCCTGTTCATAGGCTGCCTTGTAATCAGCTGCCTTCTTCTCAAAACGGTTTTTGGCTGAGATCAACTCTTTCACACACTGAGCCATTCCCGCTACAGTACTGGCGGCAGAAAGCGCGTGATGGATCGCCATGGAAGCAATGTTGGGGGGACCTTGACCGGAAATGTCCTTGTGAATCCGGTTGTCAAAAGTACGGGTCATGAATTCCAGCCCATTGAAGTGAGGATCCGACAAGCTCAGCAAGGGGGGAGGAGCTTCGCCACCAATGGCTGAACTAGGGCCAGCCTGGCCAAATGGAGTTGATGGGCGGTTGATCAGCGTGCTTGGATCTTGTTGAGGGGGCGGGACATTGTCATGTCCCTTCTTTTTCTCAGCTGGACGAGTTTTTGAATCAAGAGTTGATTGGTGGAGAGGCTTACCACCAGCAGCACTTGAAGTTTTTTGACGTTTAGGGTCCCTGACGTTGTCAGAACCCGAGGTACCTTCATTCTTCTTCTTCTGCTCAGTTTCGGCGGCCCTCTTTTTCGCCGCCGCAGCAGACTAGGCGAGGTACTCCTTCATCTTGAGTGGGTTCGCGTCAACCTTGCCTTTTCCCATCGTAGCTGTACGGAAAACATCAATTAGACGAGATACATGAACAAAAAGAAAAAGAAGTTACGTACAAAGATTATAAACTTACTAAAAAATTGATTTAAAGTGCCGGACTTCGACGCCTCAATCAAGTCATGACCGGAAATTACTGGTAGTGTGCGGAGGTAATCGGCGACGCCTTGTTCAGATTCATCCAAGGCGTCGTATGAAACAGATATTTTTCGGCGAGGGTTCTTTGTCCAGTAAAAAGGGAAGAGGGGGTTATTGTCAGAATCTCGGAACAAGTTCTTTATTTCGGGCGACTCCACAACTTTAAAGTATTTCTTCTGCCATACTTTGTAATGGCTTTTAAGGGCGGTAAACCGACTCATGTTCTTACGGGCTAATAGTGGAACCCATTTCACAGAAGTAGGTTTAGTGGTGACTGATTTATAGAAAAGGAAGAACAAGGGATAGGTTGGAGTGAAACTCAAGTGTTCACAAAGAATTTCAAAGCAGCGGAGGAAACCCCAGGCGTTGGGCTGGAGTTGGCAAGGCGCCACATTCAGAAAAGAAAGAACGTGACATATAAACGGCGAGAAAGGAAGTTTAATGTTTAAATCTAAGAAGAAATAGCCATAAACAAAGAAAAAATCGGGCGATCCATCGTCTGGTTCTTTACGCAACAGAACACAGTCATCTTCGCCACATGGGAGGACATTCAACAGATGATCTTCATTATTCGAGGTGGCGGGATCTATCTTCGTGAACCCTTGAGCAGAAATTCGAAGCGAACTAATGCTCCCAACGCTGCTCCAGATAGAATGCAACAGACATTTATCTTCAACTAAATGCACGTCAGAGCGCCATTCAGGTGAAGACAAATCTCCATTAGAGGAGAGAATTGAGTCTACAGAGCCGGCGGGACCGGAATCATCATGGGTAGAAGGCGAGGAATGAATTTCAATTATAGAGGGGGCGACAACTTCCTCCTCCGTGGAGGGTGAAGAAAGTTCTAGGGAAGAAAGGCTAGCGTTTGGTAAAGACATGCGAGGCAGTTTCATAAAAAGAAGATGAACAGAGTTAAAAGAAGAAAGAAGATGAACAGAGTCAGAGAAAAAAGAAGTAAACGAAGAGTCTCAAGAAAGAGAAAAACTAACCAGAGGGAGAACCGTGAATTTGAGAAAGGAGAACGTCGGCGATAGGGGAGCACCGCGCAATGACGACGGCCGGAGGAAGAAAAGGTTCACCGGAGTTCAAAGAAGAGAATGAAAGCTGCGGTGAAAAGGGTTTTCAGAGCAAAAGTTTTAAGAAAGTGAAAAATGAAAAGTGAAAAGGGGATTTTATAGAGAGAAAGGAAGAGAGAGAATGAGTGGGGGAAGATCGTGGGATCGTGGGATTTGAAATTCGAAAAGTTAGGAAGCGAAAAGACATTACTCCTCGAGACGCGCAACTGAAGATTGCATTTATAACAAATGATGACGAAATCCCGGAAAATAAGGATACGTGCGTCAGTTGAAAAGACGTGGTTGGCGGTTATGATTAATGGCGACATATCTTTGAAACGGCAACAAAGGTGGCGAAGCGTGAAAATGGCGATGTAACAACGAAGGTAAAATGGCGATGAACGAATAAACAATAGCGGCGAACTACTAGGTAACATGATGAAGACATTTCAACTCTCTACTCGAGTCTCATGTCTTGGGGGCATGTGGACTGGGCGGGACATAAAGAAGATTATGTCCCGCCCAAAATGAACAAATAATCATTGAAGATAGCCATGGCGGGAAAGGCAACATGACGAGCTTCATTGCCCTCCCTTAGGTGATGGACCCACAAGCCAGCTGGAAGATTCCTTTGGATTTGTCTTATATGTACGGGGATTTGGGCCCTGATTGTCAGGCCCAAATATAGGAAAGATCCATATCATGACCACCCCCTCTATAAAAGGGGAGGTCATCCACTTGTACGAAACCAACTTTTTCAGCATTAATGAGAATATTCCTTTTATGGTAGTTTTGCTATTTTAGTGCTCTGCTAGGGTTTACTTTTTGTCTCTCTTACATAAGCTTGCCCTAGTACAGAACAGATCTGATTGGAATCTAGCACATAGATGCACACTAAACAATATATCAGGTCTAGATGCAGTTAAGTAAAGAAGAGAGCCTATCATTCCACGATAGAGCTTCTGACAAACCTTAGAGGAAACTTCCTCTTTCTCAAGAATGCATGTTGGATGCATTGGAGTCTTTGAGATGTTGCAGTCACTCATGTTGAACTTCTTCAGAAGTTCCAGGGTGTACTTCTTCTGATGGATATAGGTGACTCCTGGTCGTTGATCTATTTGAATTCCCAGGAAGTATTTAAGTTCTCCCATCATGCTCATTTCAAATTCAGCCTGCATTAACTTAGAAAATTCCTTGCACAAGGAGGGATTAGCAGAACCAAAAATGATATCATCAACATAAATCTGAACTATAAGAATGTCATTCTTATAGGTTCTGCAGAAAAGAGTATTGTCACCTTTACCCCTTACAAACTCATTCTGTAGAAGAAAGGAGCTGAGCCTTTCATACCACGCTCTGGGAGCTTGCTTCAATCCATAGAGTGACTTCTTGAGCTTGTAGACATGTTCTGGGTGTTTGTTATCTTCAAAGCCAGGAGGTTGCTTGACATACACTTCTTCTGAAATGTAGCCATTGAGGAAGGCACTTTTGACGTCCATCTGGTGAAGAATGATGTTGTGATTTACTGAGAAGGAAATCAGTAGCCTTATAGCTTCAAGCCTTGCTACAGGAGCAAAGGTCTCAGTGTAATCAATTCCCTCTTGTTGACTGTAGCCTTGAGCTACCAGTCTTGCCTTATTTCTTGTTACTTCTCCTTTTTCATTCAGCTTGTTTCTGAACACCCACTTGGTTCCTGTGACATGGAACCCTTTAGGTTTAGGCATTAAGGTCCATACATCATTCTTGGTGAACTGATCTAGCTCTTCTTGCATTGCTTGAATCGAGCCTTTGTCTTCAAGAGCTTCATCAACTGATTTTGGCTCAATGAGAGACACAAATCCCTTCAGACTCAGAAGAGTCTCTTCTGAAGGTTTGAGCATAGACCTGCTTCTGACGGGAGCATCTTTGTTGCCAATGATCAGTTCTTCTGGATGAGAAGCAACTATTCTTTTCTTCTTCTGAAGAGGATCAGAAGTTGTTGGAAAATCTTCAGATGCTTCAGCCTCTGGAGCAACATCCTCTGGGCTTTTTATTGGTTGATTTGCTTCTGAACAGTCAATGCTTAAATCTGCAAATCTTTCAAACAGCTTGGACTTTTCTGAGCCAAGCTTATCATCAAATCTAATCTGGATGGATTCCTCAACAGTTTGATGAATAATATTATAAATTCTAAAACCTTTGGATCTTTCAGAATAACCAAGAAAATAACATTTTAAAGCTTTAGAATCGAATTTACCCAATTGCTCCTTAGTGTTGAGCATGAAGCAAGTACTTCCGAATGGATGGAAGTAAGAGATGTCAGGTTGTCTTCCTTTGCATAGCTCATAAGGAGTTTTCTCCAGAATTGGTCTAATGGAGATTCTGTTCTGGATGTAGCAAGCAGTGTTGATTGCTTCTGCCCAGAAGTGTTTGGCCATACTTGATTCTTGCATCATGGTGCGTGCCATCTCCTGAAGAGTTCTATTCTTTCTTTCAACTGCTCCATTTTGTTGAGGAGTGCGAGGACAAGAGAAGTTGTGAGAGATTCCTTGAGAGTTGAATAAATCTTCAAAAGCTTTGTTCTCAAATTCTCCACCATGGTCACTTCTGACAGTAATCACGGAAGATTGAAACTCCTTCTGAACTTGGGTAATGAAGTTGGTAAACACAGTGTGTGTTTCATCTTTGTGCCTTAGGAACTTTACCCATGTCCACCTGCTATAATCATCTACAATGACTAACCCATACTTCTTTCCTCCAATGGATTCAGTTTTCACTGGTCCAAAGAGATCAATGTGAAGTAGCTCAAGGGGCCTTGTTGTAGATACTACATTCTTTGCTTTAAAAGGCTTCTTGGTGAATTTACCCTTCTGACAAGCTTCACATAGAGCCTCTGATGAATACTTCAGATGAGGCAATCCTCTGACGAGATTTAGCTTGCTAAGTTGAGAAATTTTTCTGAGACTTGCATGTCCTAGGCATCTGTGCCAGATCCATTGCTCATCATTAACTGACATGAGACACTTGACCTTCTGAGATAGCAGTTCAGAGGATCTGATCTTGTAAATATCATTTTTTCTCTTCCCAGAAAATAAAACGGATCCATCTGTTCGACTAACAGCTTTGCATCCAGTTTGATTGAAGATCACATCGTAAGCTTTGTCAGCAATTTGGCTTATGGAGAGCAAGTTGTGAAATAATCCTTCCACCAGAAGTACATCATTGATAACTGGAGTTTTTCCATCTCCTATGGAACCTTTTCCAATAATTTTTCCCTTCTGGTTTCCTCCAAATCCAACGTCTCCTCCTGACTTAAGCGGTGTCAGTTTTTGGAATATAGACCTTGTGCCCGTCATGTGTCGCGAGCATCCACTGTCCAGGTACCATGACAGGTGTCTTAACTGAGCTGCATAAGATGTCTGCAACAGGAATAATTTTTGCTTTAGGTACCCACATCTTGGGTCCTTTCTTGTTAGTTTTCCCAGAAGTTCTTGGAACTTTGGGTGTAACAGGAGGATAATGCAGAGGAACTTAAGTATAATATTTAGACATATCAAGTTTAAATTTCCCTTTTGATTTCACCATCTTTGGTGTAGCCTTTTCTGGAATGACAGTGCCAGCGGGAACAAAATGTTTATGCAAGGGTTCACGTTTGGACTCAGTTGACTCATCTTTCATGGATTGAAAGTAGCCAAGACCACTGTTCCCATTTCTGCTCATGCCATAGATCATTGAAGCCATAAGACTTCTGTCTATGCCCTTTGCAAGGAATTTTTGAAACGCTTTCTCATATTTTGTTTCATACTTAACATCAGATGATGCAAGTTGATCTTCTAGCACATCATTTTTAGCACGAAGAACAGCATTGTCATTAATAAGAATATAGTTTTCATCCATGAGTTCAGAGACTGACTTCTCATGAACTTCTGAAGAACTGGTTTTAGCAGCATATTTCTTCTTAAGCTCTTTATGCTTATTTAGCAAAATATCATGTTTCTTCATTATTTCAGATAAAGCAGTTCTTAGCTCAGATAGAGAAAAGTCAGAGAATACCTCATCATCATTTTCAGAGTCTGAATCATCTTCTGAAGCTTCAGCACCTCTGCTAGTGGTAGCCATTAGAGCCTCCACAGCTTCATCTTCTTCTGACTCAGCTTCTTCAGAATCAGTTGCATCAAAGGTTATGATGGCTTTCTTCTTAAAGACTTTTCTAGGTCTCTTGTCCTTCTTAAGCTTGGGACAGTCACTCTTGTAGTGCCCAGATTCCTTGCACTCGAAGCAAGTGACTTCCTTTCCAGATGATTTCTTCTGACCAGATGAAGATTCATATTTTCCTGAGCTTCTCTTTGGTCCTTTTCCCTTGCTATGTCTGTTCTTCCAAAGTTTGCTTAGCCTCTTTGTGAAGAGAGACAGCTCTTCATCATCAGATGCATCTGATAGCTCTTCAGATGAGTTCTCTTCTTCTGCCTGATAAGCTTTTGCTTTGTCAGACTTTGACTTAAGAGCAATAGACTTGTCTTTCTTCTGAGGCTTGTCTCCTTTGAGTTCAATCTCATGGCTCCTGAGATGACTCACAAGCTCTTCTAACTTCAAAGAGTTCAGATTCCTGGAGAGTTTCAGGGCAGTGACAAAAGCTCTCCACTCCTTAGGCAAACTTCTGATAATCTTCTTGACATGATCACCAGTAGAGTAGCCCTTGTTTAGCACTCTGATTCCAGCAATCAGAGTTTGAAACCTTGAGTACATCTCCTCAATGGTTTCACCAGATTCCATCTTAAACTGCTCATATTGTTGTATGAGAGCAAGAGCCTTGGTTTCCTTGACCTCTTCATTTCCTTCATGTGTCATGACCAAGGAGTAAAAAATGGATTTAGCAGTTTCTTTGTCAGAGATCTTCTCATACTCAATGTATGATATTGAGCTGAATAGCATGGACTTCGCCTTGTGATGATCCTTGAAACGCTTCTTCTGAGCGTCAGTCATTTCAGAACGGGGGATCTTCACTCCTGAAGCATCTACTGGATCAGTATAGCCTTCAATGACCATATCCCAGAGATCTGGGTCAGTGCCAAGGAAATAGCACTCTATTCTATCTTTCCAGTACTCAAACTTTTCACCATCAAAGATTGGTGCTCTGAGTTGATTGTTGTTGTTGTTGTTGTTGTCAGCGGAAGTATTGGCTTGGACCATGATTTGTTTTTCACACAAGGTTCTGGATCACTGAACACTGTTAGGTGTTAAAATCAGAACCGGAGCTCTGATGCCAATTGAAGGTGCGAAAAACACTAGAAAGGGGGGTTTGAATAGAGTTTTTGAATCTCGGGTATACTTTTAAGCTTTTTCAAAACTCAAAGATAAAAACTAAGTGCTGAATAATAGGAAGTAAAGCACACGAGTATTTTATCCTGGTTCACTTGAGATAAAAGCTCAAGCTAATCCAGTCCACCTGTGAAGGTGATTTCTTCCTTCTTCTGATGAAGGCAATCCACTAAAATCAATGAGTGTTACAACTGCACTTTGCAACCTGCTAAGTGACTAACAATACACTGATTTTCTCACTAGTATCCTCTTAAGAAGCTGATCTACCGATCCTCTTAAGACTAGCTAAATACTGAATCAGCCTTGATTCAGTCCTCTCAAGATCCGACCAACCTTGGTCTCTTGATGAACTTTACAAAATGTGTAAAAGGTTTCGGGTTTACAATAAGTGCTTCTAACAAGCGAATAGTAAACTCAGAAGTTTAAGAACAGTGAAGAAATAATGCTAAGAGAATGGTTCGTATATGTTGAATATTTTCAGCAAAGTTTCTTAGCTTCTTTCTTCTTTCTTCAGCCTTTATATACTCCAAGACTTGTGATGTAGCCGTTGCTAGGGTTTTATCCGTTGGAGTGGCAATTCTATAATATCAGACTGCTAGGCTGTACAAGGTAGGTGGCGGACAGACTGAGACTTGTACGATGTTGTACTGTGATAGCGACCTGTCCTCTCACCGGTTGACTTGAGATCAAGGAGCTTCAGATGAATGTAGGTGAAGCTTCTGATCATCGTCAGATTGAAGCTTGGAGTCTTCTGACCATGCAACTTCTGCTTCTAAACAAGTTCCTCAGAACTTCTGATCGTCAGAGCTAGAATAGCTTGGATCTTCAAAACCAACTTCTTGCAAGTCTTCAGAACTTGAGTCTTCTTCTTCTGGACCGTTCCACTGGAACATCTGGTCTTCAGAACTTCTGACTTGAGTTCTTCAGATCTTCTTGAGAGCTTCCATCTTCAGAACTTCTGAAGTATTTGCCACTGTTCAGAACGAACATGGTAGGATAATGAGCTCTCTTTTTAGTAACCCTTGGTTCTTCTTCTTCTGAACGAATAGGCTTGGGTCAGATTCAGAACCTGTTTGTCACAACTTAAAAAGACAACCGTTAGGGTACCACAATTGTTCATCATCACAAACCTTAATTGTAATCATCAAAACATAGAGATGCAACCACTGATCAAACCTTGATCTTACATCAGGCTCATGTTATATAGGTAAACAACTAGCATATAGAGTAATAAACCCAAAAGCATAAACAAATCCACCTAGAGTTCAGTCAGACTACATGCTCATGCATATGCTAATTTTAATCCAGTAACAACTTATAGGAAGGCGAGACAAAATACGACTCCACAATTGGGGTTAGTCTACACTAATGCACCGTCGTCGAATCACTCGCACGACTCCACAATTGGGGTTAATCTTAATAACGAACTATCGCTTTTATTTTGCCACTTCTTCGGATATGTCGTTATGCCCTGACAGAATTTCATATCATGGTTCAACCTAACTGGTTCCGAACCACAACGAAACATGCATAATGCCATGCGGTTAGTCAACACAACATCGGAACTGTTTCCTCACAGTACGATCTTAAAAATAACTCCTTATTGAGTATTTGATTGCCCACTGGCAAAGGCATCTCTTGCCAACGCTCGCATCTCAAACTTTACAAGTATCAATTCGCCAAAGCATAATACATGATTTCACGTTTAATACACATATTTCAATACTTGCACCATGAAGTTTAAACAAACAACATCATATAAACAAGCATCATATAGCACAATCACATGCAGACAAGTCTAAACCGAGTGCCCTTACCTTAACCACTTTCTTTCCTAAGTTGCGACTTTGATCCAATCAAATCATCGCTCCTCGTAACGTCTAGCTTTACTTCCATTCTTTAGGTCCGATATGAACGCAATCTCGCACTTTGTATTCTTATAAAATTCATCGCTTTAAAAATTGCTAAGCTTTAAAATCCTAGCTTTCGCTCCAAAACTGAAGGATCACCCCACACTCAAAACCAAAACTCAAGAAATTTTCCCAAAATCTTCTCACGCAAATAAATATTACCATTGTGAATTTTTCGTGTGTGAATCAATAGCTTTTATGTGTGTCTTTGAAGCCTTCATGTTGCTTCATTTTATACTAAAAATTCTGATCTCTAAATTGGCCACCTCATGCTCTAGTCTCCATAGCTTGGCCAGCAAATATTCTGTTCGATCTCCACGTTAGTTTCTATTTTCCTTGTCATGCTTCCTATAAGATTTTGTTTCTCTCCAATCAACACGTGTAAGTTTTTATAATCCTTGTCATGCTTTCCATACACACCTCAAGCTTCATTCCTTTGTTTCATTTCTGGCATGTTTTTCTCTTCTTCTTTCCATCTTTTTATTTTGTGTTTCCTTACCGTTACTGGCCATGGATTTGGCTTAAAGAATATATATTGAAGTGATAATATAAGCATAGACTTATTTTGGGTAGTGTAAAATTTAACTCATAGAGCTATAGAAAAATATTGGAAAGAGGAATCATTGTCCTAAAAATTATCAGGGACTCTATGGTATAATTTAAGTCACTTTAAGCAAATTTAAGTGATCAATGAATAAAGTGTTTAACAATATATATATATATATATATGTGAATAAGCAATTTCTTAGTCCGGTGAGTTATTACTTATCATCTTTTTCTTTATTTTTAACTTTAATTTTGTTTTTTTTTTCTTTTTCTTTTCATTCAGAAAAATAGATAATAATAATAATAATATTAATAATACAATCATTTATATAAACACACAAGGTATAAAGAACGCATTAACTTAAGCTTAATAGTGCTTATCGTTCTTAAGCCGATAAATAAGTAATTAAACGCTTAATTTATTTGGGTCTTACAATACTACCCCCCTAAAAAAGAGTTTCGCCCTCGAAACTCGTAGTCAGAGAAAGCTCGCGGATAACATCCCCTCACATTATCTTCTAACTTACTATTAGCGTCAGCACACATCCCAAAACTTGAGAGAGTCACAACAAGTTCACATCAAAGTGACATACAAGACAAAATTATCACTCAGATCTCTAGCAATCATCTTCAATTAAACTTAGATATCACGCTCATGCTAGTGCTCTAGGCACCATGATCCAAATCTTAACTCAAATGCCTACATGATCGACCTCGTAGGTATCGTCATACTCTCACATCAACAACCCAACCATGAAACATACATCCATTTATCATCATGCTAATACCATTCAAAACTCATCACAAGGCTTCTTTAGCCAACAATCTCTAATCCGATATCACTCAATGAACAACTCCTCAAAAGTATCATCTTAAAATCTAGCAATCCATTAACGTCATCTCCCTTTTTGAAGCTATCTTCATACTAACCATAAATTAATCTTCCACTTAGTTACAAATCGAATTACAGACTTATCTCCAGTCCTAACACTCTACACAACTCAGAATTCATTTACTTTAAGATCACTCTTATACTATACCTCAAGGAACTTAACTTGACATTTCATCCTCAGATCTTCAATCTTCAAAGATTCAACTCTAATCGTCACAACTACCACCACAAAATCTCTCATTCGGACACGATTCTCAACTCACAAGGTCAATCTTAACCCTATGATTCCAATTCAACTTAGTAAATCTCACTTTCTAACCTTAGCACGTTTCCTCCAAAAGCCATCTCAGGGATTCATTCAGACTTAGGTTCTCGATTAAAACCTGACATACTATTGAGGACATATCCCGAACTCTAGGGAAATGACATAGTAACTTTCACCTCATTGGTGTCTTATAAACCCAATATCAAAACTTAGCTTGACATACATATTCCCCAACAAGCTCAGGTATTCTCAACCATTGCTCTGATACAACAATGTAACGCCCCGATTTTCATGAGGGTCACTTTAGTAACCTTTGCCGAAATTCATAATGCATTAACCAAAGATAGAACATCTTCAAATAGTAATAACAATTTCTTGGAAAAGACTTAGGATCTGAAATAAGTTTGAAAACGGGAAGTGTCGGCGATCCTTGCATTGTGACTAGAACAGTCACAGAGTGCGGATGACACTCCTTGCTCCTTGAGCATTTGGTTCAGACTTCAAGAGGATGAGCTGTTGTGACGAGAAGTCACAGAATGCGAGCAGCATTCTCTCTAATCGTTGATGAGTTATTTGGCCATCGAGATGGTGAGCCAGGGTAACTTGAAAGGTCACTGAGTGCGAGATGCATTCTTTTGCTCGTGGAACAGTTTGGTTGGCCATCGAGACGGTGAGCCAAAGTGACTAGGAAAGTTACCAAGTGTGACTAGCACTTCCTTGTTTACCTTAGGGTAATGTAGAGACAATGTACTCTAGCTAGACACGTGTACCTTGGTGAGGACGTTTCGTTGTTTGGCTAACCATATTGCATTCATGCATACATTTCTTGGAAAGTGTGCTGCTTTCCGAAGGACGATCTCAGATCGGACTTCATCGGAGCGAAATGCTTCATTGGAGAGAGATGCTTCACAAGAGCGTGCTGCTTCATAGGAGCGAGATGCTTCATAAAAGCGAGATGCTTGGCTCGTCCCATCCATCGAGATGGTGACATTTTATCCGGATCATATTTTGAGCATGAAATTGCAGTGGCACGCCATGCACCTAACTATATTTGTTGATGTGTTGAAGATCCAATTGTCATTTGTGATTTGATGTCGATAAACATCGTTATATATCTTGATGATTTGATGTTGATAAATATGCTATGTATATACCTTAGGGTAGGCAATACATAAGTTATACGTATATATACAACATATATATATATATACCCCTTTATTCTTCAAAAGTTGGTTGTATATCTATTGTATACTGTAAGTTGACCCTAGCGCCTTGGCTTTGTTTGTATGTCTGTGTTTGGGCGGTCGGCCTGCTGCCAGACGTTCGACAGTTGGTTCGTGATGATTCGTCACTCGGGGAGGACCAGGAGCGTAATGACCATTACTGAAGTTTCGACGAGGACCCGGACTGAATGCATGACCAGATGAGGGTTGATGATGGAAGTATAGGGTATGGGTGTTTAGAGCCTACTAAGTTTGGGTGTTAGTGTCATAGCTCTGATTTTCATTTCTTATTTTGGGGCAGGTTAGGTCCCCGACTATTAGCTTTTTGTGTGGTTCTCTTCCATGAGGATCACATGGAGTTTGTCGGACGTAGGAGGTCCTTTGGAGGCCGTTTTGGACTGACTTACTTTCTTGGAGGACTGTATTTATAAAACTTATGACTCTGGCTATGGGTCGCACTTGTTTGCCTGCGGGCACCCCTTTCAGTTACATGATGTTACTTTCCGTCAATTGAGGACACTCGTGACGATGATTTTGGGTTGCAGTGAGGGCTGTGCTTTTATTGTATATTAGTCGATGTTAATCGCGAATGGGTTGAGTCTTTATTTCGACAAGTATTTTTATTTAAAAAAAGAAAACAAAAAAAATACCTGCTTTTCCGCTTTGTTTTATTTTTGAGTTACTAAAGTGACACCCGGAAATCGGGGTGTTACGTTGTGGTATCAGAGCTTGTCGAGTCTTTCGGGAGTCTTTGGCGAATAGGCCTGTTGTGCTAGGTTGTGTGACTCTGCAAAGTGTAAAAATTGATTGTCTGCAGAGTGATTTTCGTTCTAATTGGTTGCATTGTTGCTTGATCATATGGAATAGTTTTCTAGTGCTATCGTATGGTTAGGACTAACTGTTTGCTTTGGGTAACAGACGATGGTGAACACGAATCAGTTAGCTGAGATGATGGCCACTATGGCCCAGTCAATGACTAATCAGGCGAACGACAACGCTCAGAGGCGTGCTGCAGAGGAAGCGCGCGATCAACACGTGCATCAGAGGGAGGTGACTCTGGATCAGAACAAGGGGCTGAATGACTTCAGGAGACAGGATCCACCTAAGTTCTCGGGTGGTACTGACCCGGACAAAGCGGATCTCTGGATCGAGGAAATATAGAAGATTTTCGGTGTGCTGCAGACTGCTGAGGGAGCCAAGGTGGGCATGGCAACCTTTCTGATGTTGGGTGATGCTGAGTACTAGTGGAAGGGCGCCAGAGGGATTATGGAGGCAAACCATGTGGAGGTGAATTGGACTTCGTTTCGTGCTGCTTTCCTGGAGAAATATTTTCCTGATAGTGCTCGCGATGAGCGCGAGGCACAGTTTCTGACTCTTCGTCAGGGGAGCATGTCTATTCCGGAGTATGCTGCTAAGCTGGAATCTTTGGCCAAACACTTCCAATTTTTTCCGCAATCAGGTTGACGAACCCTACATGTGCAAGCGCTTTGTGAATGGGCTGAGGGCTAACATTGAGGACTCAGTAAGACCGTTATGGATTGTGCGATTTCAGGCATTGGTTGAGAAGGCAACAGAGGTAGAACTGATGAAGAACAAGAGGATGAACCGTGCTGGAACTGGAGGACCAATGAGGTCGGGTTCCCAAGACTACCAGGGGAGAGGTAAATTCCAACAGAGGAAGCCGTATCATCATCCGGAGGGGAGAAGTTTTACCCCAGGATCTTATAAGCATTTGACTACTGCCACTCCAGGGGCAGGAAGCCAATCTGCACACCCAGAGGTGATCTGTTTTAGGTGTGAAAAGACTGGACACTATGCTAATGCATGTTTGAACCAAGGGCCTCGATGTTTCAATTGCAACCATCCAGGGCATTTGGCCGTCGATTGTAGAGCACCCATGGTGGAGCCAACTATTAATGCTGTGAAAGGAAAGCGTTCAGCTACAAGGGGGAGAGTTTACATCATGAACGGTGAAGGAGCTGAGGGGTTAGCTGGTGGTGAGCGCAAGAACGATGGGATTATAAGGAAGCCAGAAGCTGTAAGGCCCGAGTTTTTAAGTTCATGCTAAGTGAATAAACTTCTTATTCACGATTAGGGTTGATGTAATGTGAAGGGAAACCTGAACGAAAGTTTATTAAATGAAATAAATTTATGAAGGAGGAAGTTCAGGAAAAGTCAAAGGATCGTATCGAAGTCGATAAAAGTTATAGCACGATCGTTATACGCTTAAACCTAGGTCAGAAACCCTAGTATATAGCTAATTTTCACTTTTAGGCACGCTGGCAGTTAATTCCAAAAATCTTCAGAGAAATGTTAGAACTTCTCTTTTTCCATATATCACAATCATTTCGAGGCGAAACTCTAGGATCTAAGAACGTCCGATTCCAATCATCGGAAGTTTGCCGAAACCGAATCCCTGGTATTTCAAAACCCTAGAATTTCTCGACAATGAAGACTTTATCTATTCAGAGCTTCAAATGAATATTCCACACGCGTACACCCATTTCTCTTGATGATTTCAATCTTTCTTCAGAAGGAAGTTTTCCATTCCGACATTCGAGGCAAAAAGCAACTTATCGGGTAAAATAGTTTTACACCGACTTTGCACCGACTTTGCATTAGTTGCCAAAAATACAAGGAGACATCTTCTTAGCTTGGGAATTCCTTTGCCAAAACCTATCTTAGAATTCATGGAGAATGACGCCGGAAAAATCGGATTCGCGAAACTTTCATTTTCCCACGAATTTCCACCTTCTATATATAGCAAACAAAGGAAGAAAAAACACAATTTTCCTCCATTTTCTCTCCTCTAAACCGCGGCCAAGAACAAGGAAGAAGGAAGAAGAGTTTTTCTTCATCGTTTGCTTGATCGTCGATCAATCAGTTGCTACTTCAAGGTTTCGAGGTATAGTCGCTAATCCTTACCTCCGATCGCTTTTTCCATAGCTTTTCTGTAGAGTTTTCTGAGTGGATAGTTTATGGGTTTTTGCAAAACTATCCTGAATCTTTCATTTCTGATTCTAAACCTCTTCTATGTATGCCCAAGATCACTTCTGCCGGATTAGATTTTCCGTTATGTCGCCGGAATTCCGCCGGAATCAATTTGAGCCTAAAATACCCATTTATGTAGTTTTTGAGTAAAGTTCCAATCTTTAGGCTGTAAACTATCGCCTTAGCTTAGTGCTAGTAGGATTAGTTGTCATAAACGTCGTTGGTGACGTCCCTGCAAAATTTTATTTTTGGGATTTCAGTTTTGAAAATCCTAAGTTAAAAATCATGACCAAAATACCCCTGCGACAGTTTTCGACCCGATAATTTTTCCGAGTTCAGAATACCCTTAGTTACGGCTTATGAAAGCATAGGAACCAAGTTTGATCGAAGAAAAATCGAACCCTACAATTACCTATAGTGGCCGAGAGCTATAAGGGGGGAGGAGGAAATTTCCCTTTTCCGAAAACTTGTCTTTTCGCGCTAGATTATCGTACCTTAGAGTATAGATTACTTCGAGTAACCTTAGTAAGTATCGATAGCTTAGTTTCCGATAGATTCTGATTGATTTTTGTGGTTTTGTTCTAAAGGTGATTTTGAGGAATTTCCTGAGGATCAACACCTTGCTTGTGAAGAAGAGTTTGAAGTTTTTGCTGGAGAACCTTCAGGTGAGGGCTTCTCACTGAATCTCTAGTTAATGCTTAGGGTCGATGTTTCGACATTGTTTACTGTTTATGCACTGGGATTGTGTGTGATTGAAAATGTTTTCTGAGGCTTCGGCTGACAATGTAGATGATTCATCTACTGAATGTTTTTGAAGATTGACTTACATGCTATGTGCTATGTGGGTAATCTAGGATGTGTGGTGCATGCTTTATATGCTAAGTGCTAAGTGTTTATGATGCGATTTATTGATATATGACATGTTGTTGATTGTGATGATTTAAATATGCTTTACACTGAAAATCTGAGATTCTGAATGGTGAGAATAGCGGGCAGGTCATGCCGATTTTATTTTGAGAGTTTTGAGAAAGTTTGATAGGACGAACGAGGTTCGGGCCTTGTATAGGGTTTATGGATCGAGACATTCTCTGGAGTCATTTGGGGATTCGAAGATCCCGAGAACTTATAGGAATTGCGATAAGACTAAAAATGATATTATTTTGAAAAGAAAATTCATAAGACATTAAACAACCTCTAAATCTTTAAGTAAGGGTAATAATCTCGAAAGGAGGCTTTGGATGAAAATCATAGTTTGGAAAACGAGAAGTGTCGTCGGATCCAAGTGTTGAGTCTGTTGTTGTTGTGCTGTTGGAGCAGCGTTGGTTGTTGTGCTGTTGGAGCAGCGATGTTGTTGGGCTATCCTGGGGATAAGTCCGGGGAACCGTTAGTTCCCGAGTATGTGATACTCTTGTGCTGTTGGAGCAGCGATGTGTGTTGTGAAGTGTGTCTTTTGTCGCAGAATCGACTTTACCTTAGGGTAAGCTTTTAGAGACTTTAACTTCCCTAGAACACGTGGCGACGTGTCGAGTGAGGACGGAGACGTTGTTTGACTAATCATTTTGCATACATGCAACATTAATGAGGTATTAACACAGGACGTACTCTGGACCTCGTCGGTTTCCAAAATGGTCATAAGACCCGGAATGCCGTGAAAGAGCGTTTGTAGACGTCTCTTGTAGCAGACCGAAATGGCAGACCTACGGGTTACGGCTGATCTGGCTACCTTGGTTTGGTGTAAGAGACACGCGGGCGGAAATGGTCCCACCGTTGCTGGTGCTAGGATTGATCCGTTGATGTCCATCCCAGAGGCACGCGAGCGGAAATGGTCCCACCGTTGCTGGTGCTAGGATTGACTCGTTGTTGTCCATACCTTTGCTTGGTGTAAGAGGCACGCGGGCAGAAATGGTCCCACCGTTGCTGGTGCTAGGATTGATCCGTTTTGATGCCCATCCGTTTCCGGATTGCATATTGGTTGACTGGGTTAACCTGCATACATATCACGCAACATGCATACTGACTTAGTTGATGAGTGTGGTTGCTATTTGATAAACTTACTTGGAACATGCTAAATGTTATTATTGTCATTATGATTTGGTGGAACATGCAACCCTAGGAATGATATCTCTAGTTATAAGCCTAAGTGGCTATATATTATTTGTACCTATTGGGTTTATTATCTACATAGTTCTTTAGAGTTGACCCTCGCGTCTTCTGTGTGTGTTTTGGCGGACAACGCCTTTTGTCAGATGAGTATTGCGGACTGATTCACCATGGTTTACCCTTCGGGGGAAACTAGGTTGGGATGCTGGAACAGGAGCGCGTCGCGGTAGCGAGAGGATGACGGATGGTGTACATAGACTAGGTCGTTCTGGATTTCGAATTCGGACGACGATCATGCTAGCATGTAGGTTTTAGTGCTGGTGTGAACTCCTCAAGATGGGATTAGTGTAGGAGTAGAGTCTTAGCTCTGAACATCATTTGTTTCTTTTGGGATAGGGTAGCTTCCCACCTATAGCTTTTTGTGTGGTTTCTTTACAGGAATCACAGAGAGTTGGTTGGACTTAGGAGGTCTTGCTTCAGGCCGATGGGCCAGCTGATTCTCAGTTTTGAGGGATGGTGTTGCGGACACTTCACCTTCATTTTCAGTCTGTACATATTGCCTTCGGGCGTTACACTTTTCTTTCCGTCACTGGAGGTTTACTCGTGACGAGGTTACTACTACAGCGGGGGCTGTTTATATATTGCATATTAGTTCTGATTATTGTTAGTGTTGGGTTTTATTTAATTCAGTCTTGTCTTAGTTATTATCAAAAAAAAAATATATTCACGTTTTTCCGCATTAAGTTTACTTTTGGTTACTAAAGTGACGCCATCGAAATCGGGGTGTTACAGAAGCTGAAGAAGGAATCTTAGAGAGATTCTTGATGGGTAGTATACGTATTATTGTGAGGGTGTGTGGTTCCGTATCAGAATCGTTGAGGATGTAATATCAGGATATTTGTGACTACTAGATGATAGGAACTCATTGACTGTTCCAGTGGGTTTTTCTAAATTTCCACCTTCGTTGTATTAGGCCTGATCAACTTAATATTGAGGGGGTGATATTCAGAATCACAGCTGGCAATGGACTTTGATAGAAGGATGTGTAAGATGAATTTGAATCGGTCGAGGATTAGTCTCGGGTTTGGGAGGAAAGTTCGTGTTAAGTAATTGATTTTCTTTGGGAAGGAGTTGTCGTTTTAAGAAATGAATATTCATTTAAGAAGTGTTGGAGAGTTAAAGGATATTAGAGGTCCAAACTTAGTGAACGTTTAGATTTTAAGCCAATCGATTTGATCACGAACGCGTGAGACATGAAGTCTTGTCAGGTTCTGATCGAGAGACTAAGTATTGGATTGATTGGAGGATGATCAAGTTACAGAAAGGAAAGTGTTAGTATTAAGATGAATACTTGAGGTTTTTATATTTGGACAAGTTTCGTAGAGTTTAAGAGTGAATGGAACTTTGTTATGGATTTCGGTGATGCATGCTAGAGTTAGCAAGTGAATTTTGCTAAGTTGAATGAGAATCCTAGGGTTAAGATTGACTTCGGGAGTTGAAAATCATGTACGAATAAGAGATTTAGTGGTGTTAGCATTTACGATTGTAGTTAAACCTCAGAAAGTTGAAGGATCGGATGATAAAATGACTAGTTAAGACCCTTGAGGTATAATTATGATTTGATCTTCTAGAGGATAAGTCTCGATTTATACGAAGTGTTAGGGATTTCAGTAGGTGTAAATTGGGTTGAGTGAGAAAAGTTTTAAGGACGAAGACGATAATAATGGATTGTTAGTTATTAAGATGAAGATTAGCTTATAAGTTGTTGATAAGTTGATGTTAAAGGGAATAAGTTTTGTGAAGGACAAGAAATGAGGACTTAAATCGAGTTTTAATTCGAATAGTGTCTGAGTAGAAGTTTGATTTCTTGGTGTTCGTGCGGATAGTTGCAAAGTTGGAGGTGTTTTAATGGACTACCAGTTTCCAAGGGGATAGCTCGTCTAGAAGTTATCGAACGATCATGAGTGAAGATCACGAGGACAAGTTGAACATTCACTCTGGAATGGTAGAGAAGTACCGAGTTTAAGAAGAATTTCGGACGACCGAACGTAAAGCAGCAAGTGGTTAAAATTGTGCGACAGCACGGAGTGCCAACTAGTATTATATCAAACTGAGACCCGACGCAATTGATCGAACCAGACAACATAGAGTTGGAAGATGTTTTGTCTTTTGAGACGTCGCCAGTTAGCATTGGGAATAGAAGAGTTAAACAGTCAAGGGGAAAACAAATTGCTTAAGTGAAGGTTATGAGGAACAATGACACAGGCAATACTACATGAGAGTTAGAAGAGAAGATCAAGGAACAATATTCAGGACTCTTCTCGTAATCATAAGTTTCGAGGACGAAACTTTCTTTTTGGAGGGTAGTATAGTAAGCCCCAAATTTCAGACTTGGATTTAAATAATTATTTTAATTATTTTCCAACCCAAGAGTAGAACCGGTTTAACCCCAAAATGACCTTGTAAAGGATAATGCTGTTTTGGACGACTTGATGAAGAATAACATTCAGGAAATTGCTTGAGGATAGTACTGTGTTCAGTATAAGAGTTAGAACGAGCCATTTCCACACCCGACTAAGGTCGAGAGTGTCCGAAAAAGGCTATTTCCGCTCTTAAAGCATTGTTTAATCGAAACTCAAAATCCTTGGAAAAATAAGAAGTTCTCTTTATTTTTCCCTCGACCAGTGTTTCATTTCAGAACTCTGGACTGTACGGACGATAGGTTTCACTTCTCGGAAGTCCGACGACGCTAAATTCTTTTCTCTCAAGACTTTAAATTCCAACACTGAATGAAGACTTTTTCTATTCGGAGCTTCTAACGAAGTTTCCATCCGCGTTGCCAGATTTCTTTCGACGTTTCCAACCTTTCTTCAGGAGGAAGTTTTACCTTCCGACTTTCACAGCAAAAAGTAGTTTTTCGGGGCAATTTAACTTACACTGCTTTTGGATCGTTTTCTTCAAATTCAAGAGACTTGTTTTGAGTTCTGGAATTCTGTCGCCAGAATCTCGCTTAGAATTCACAGATGAACATGCTGCAAAAATTGGAATCGTGAAATATTCATTTTCCCTCGATTTCACTCTCCTATAAATAGAAGAAAAACACAAAATATCTCCCATTCCCACCATTTGAGGCCGCGAGCTTGAGGAGAGGAAAGAGAGGAGAGAACTTCGCCATTTCTTGACCGATCTTCGTGTTGTTCGTTGCTACTTCGCGACATCGAGGTACTCTTGCTTATTCTTACCTCTGATCATTCTTTTTATCGCGTGTCTTTATCTCTTTCTGAGCTCAAAGTTTCGAGCTTTTCGTAAAATTGTTCGATTTTCCCGATATTTCTTTTGAACTACCTTCTATAGTTGCCCAACAAGCTAAATCATTCGCCGATGTGCGCCGATTTCGATCGAGTCGCCAAAGATCTGAAAAACTGTATAAAAACCCATTTACGCACATATTGAAACTTTATCTTCGAAAAGCCACAATCCGACTTAGTGCCCTTGGGATTTGTTTCTATAAATGTCGTTGTGAACGACCCCATCAAATTTGTTTTTCGAAATTCCAACTTTGAGTTTCCGAGCTAAAAATCTTGACCAAAATGCCCCTAGTCGCATTTCGAATTCTAAAATTTTTCTGAGAGTTTCCCTGGCCTAGATATCGCCTAAGAACACCTAGGAATTGAATTGGATCGAAGAAAAAGTTCGGGAAACCCAATTTTGATAGTGGCCGAAACTTATTTGCTATTGTACCGTGTCCAAAAATAATTTTTGGGTCTGTATGACCTGAGTTAAAGTGGAGCCCTTTCAATTGTCGAAATTTTGGCGTCGGTTTCGTGTCATTCCGAGTTCGGTAGCTCGAGTTATGCACGTTTTAGCGAATGAAGTGTTTTTGTACAAAACTTGAATCGAGTCAAAACTCATCCATTCGAGGAAAGCCTTCCATTCGTGCCTAAATATTGTACTCTGAAGCTTCTTGAGCTTTGTCTAAACGTTAGTTAGTATTGTTTCGATTGTACCGACTTATTTTGATTGATTTTTGCTTTGTTTGCTCTAAGGTTCTTTTGTGGAAACCTTGGGCTTCACTGAGCAAGCTTGTGAGCGTGACTTACACTGTGATTCTGGAGGAACTAGAGGTTAGGGCAACTTACTTACCAGCTATTTGTATTGTAGGCGTCGATAACTTCGATTTGAATACTGCTTGATATTGAAGATCGCATTGAATGTTGTTTATCGCTTTGAACTGGAAAATGTTTTCTGGAGGCTTCGGCCGACTGAACCTATATGAGACGTGTGTCTCCGTTTTCTGAGAGGCTTCGACCGTTTACTGGTTTCCGTCTTATGATTTCCGCACTGAAGTATTGTTATATTGATATTATTATTGAACTGAGCTATATGCCATTATTTATGTTGAGTTTATGATGTTTTGCATATGCTCTATTGAATTGTACTGATTTGAGATAGTACTTGATTATATGATTTCGGAGTGTGGGGAAAACGTGATGTTATGCAATGCTAATGACGAGGTTTGGGAAATGTTAGGCAGGCTTTGACCGGAGGTCTAAGCCATAGTCATTTTAGGATCGAGACCTTCCCGGGGAATTACTTGGGTTTATTGGGATCTTTTTACTTATAGAGTTTTGGAACAAAAGAGAAACGAAGCTTGACTTCATAAATGAAATTCATAATGCATTAACGAAAGATAGAACATCTTCAAATAGTAATAACAATTTCTTGGAAAAGACTTAGGATCTGAAATAAGTTTGAAAACGGGAAGTATCGACGATCCTAGCGTTGTGACTAGGACAGTCACTGAGTGCGGATGACACTCCTTGCTCCTTGAGCATTTGGTTCAGTCTTCAAGAGGATGAGCTGTTGTGACGAGAAGTCACAGAATACGAGCAGCATTCTCTCTAATCGTTGATGAGTTGTTTGGCCATCGAGATGGTGAGCCAGGGTAACTTGAAAGGTCACTGAGAGCGAGATGCATTCTTTTGCTCGTGGAGCAGTTTGGTTGGCCATCGAGACGGTGAGCCAAAGTGACTACGAAAGTTACAAAGTGTGACTAGCACTTCCTTGTTTACCTTAGGGTATTGTAGAGACAATGTACTCTAGCTAGACACGCGTACCTTTGTGAGGACGTTTCGTTGTTTGGCTAACCATATTGCATTCATGCATACATTTCTTGGAAAGTGTGCTGCTTTCCGAAGGACGATCTCAGATTGGACTTCATCGGAGCGAGATGCTTCATTGGAGCGAGATTCTTCACAGGAGTGTGCTGCTTCACAGCAGCGAGATGCTTCATAAAAGCGAGATGCTTGGCTCGTCCCATCCATCGAGATGGTGACATTTTATCCGGATCATCTTTTGAGCATGACATTGCACTGGCACGCCATGCACCTAACTATATTTGTTGATGTGTTGAAGATCCAATTGTCATTTGTGATTTGATGTCGATAAACATCGTTATATATCTTGATGATTTGATGTTGATAAATATGCAATGTATATACCTTAGGGTAGGCAATACATAAGTTATACGTATATATACAACATATATATATATATACCCCCTTATTCTTCAAAAGTTGGTTGTATATCTATTGTATACTGTAAGTTGACCCTAGCGCCTTGGCTTTGTTTGTATGTCTGTGTTTGGGCGGTCGGCCTGCTGCCAGACGTTCGACAGCTGGTTCGTGATGATTCGTCACTCGGGGAGGACCAGGAGCGTAATGACCATTACTGAAGTTTCGACGAGGACCCTGACTGAATGCATGACCAGATGAGGGTCGATGATGGAAGTATAGGGTATGGGTGTTTAGAGCCTACTAAGGTTGGGTGTTAGTGTCATAGCTCTGATTTTCATTTCTTATTTTGGGGCAGGGTAGGTCCCTGACTATTACCTTTTTGTGTGGTTCTCTTCCATGAGGATCACATGGAGTTTGTCGGACGTATGAGATCCTTTGGAGGCCGTTTTGGGCTGACTTACTTACTTGGAGGACTGTATTTATAAAACTTATGACTCTGGCTATGGGTCGCACTTGTTTGCCTGCGGGCACCACTTTCAGTTACTTGATGCTACTTTCCGTCAATTGAGGACACTCGTGACGATGATTTTGGTGTTGCAGTGAGGGCTGTGCTTTTATTGTATATTAGTCGCTGTTAATCGCGAATGGGTTGAGTCTTTATTTCGACAAGTCTTTTTATTTAAAAAAAAAGAAAACGAAAAAAATACCTTGTAACACCCCGATTTCGGTGGCGTCACTTTAGTAACTCGAAAATAAAATAAAGCGGAAAAGCAGGTATTTTTTTTCCGTTTTGTTTAAATAAAAAGACTTGTCGAAATAAAGACTCAACCCAATCGCGATTAACAACGATTAATATACAATACAAGCACAGCCCTCGCTGCAACTAAAAACATCGTCACAAGTGTCCTCAAGTGACGGAAAGTAACATCAAGTAACTAAAGGTATTGCCCAACGGCAAACAAGTGCGACCCATAGATAGTGTCATGAGTTTTATAAATACAGTCTTCCAAGAAAGTAAGTCAGCCCAAAACGGCCCCCAAAAAGACTTCCTACGTCCGACTACTCCGTGCGATTCCCATCAACGGAGAACCACACCGAAAAGCAATGTGTCGGAAACTACCCCGTCCCAAAAGTACAAATGACGAATCAGAGCTATGACACTAACACCCAACCTTAGTAGGCTCTAAACACCCATACCCTATACTTCCATCATCGACCCTCATCTGGTCATGCATTCAGTCCGGTCCTCGTCGAAAGCTTCAGTAATAGTCATTACGCTTCTGGTCCTCCTCGAGTGACGAATCATCACGAATCGACTGACGGACGCCTGGCAGCAGGCCGACCGCCCAAACACAAACATGCAACCAAAGCCAAGGCGCTAGGGTCAACTCACGGAATACAATAGATAATACAAACAACATGTGATAAAGGGGGTATATACTTATATAGGTTCTCAGTTGCCTATCTTAAGGTATATACTTAGCATGTTATCAACATTAAATCATCAAGATATATAACGATGTTTATCAACATTAAATCACAAATGACAATTGGATCTTCAACACATCAACAAATATAGTTAGGTGCATGGCGTGCCAATGCAATGTCATGCTCAAAAGATGATCCCAACAATTAGGCATGTCAAGTCGATCCAACCCATCGGGTTGAACATACGGACTCGCACATGCAACAAATGACAACGCCAAGTCAGTTCACTCAAAAGAGTCGAACATACGGACGTTGCGCGTGTCCAATGACTATCGCCGAAACGATCCAATCCATCGGATTGAACATACGGATCCGCGCGAGTCGAAAGGTTATCGCTGAATCGATCAAATCCCTCGGATTGAACATACCGATTCACGCGAGGTAAAATGGCAATCGCTGAATCGATCCAATCCATCGGATTGAACATACGGACTCACGCGTGCCTGAGTGACTACCGCGGAATCGATCCAATCCATCAGATTGAATATACGGATCCGCGCGTGTCAACAATTATTGCTGAATCGGCCCAACCCGTCGGGTTTGGACATACAGATTCGCGCCGCAATGTCGAAGATACACTCTTGGTGTTCTTTGTGAAGGCCCAGTCTTTCGACCGTCCCAAAACCCCGAACGTATACATGATGCAATAGGGTTAGTCAAACACTGAATCGTCCTCGCTCGTACGTGTTTAACTACAAATCTCAATTTTTAAAGTACTCGAAGGTCAAAGTCGTCTTTGCGACTAGGCTGTAAAAAGTCGGAGTATATATTGCACTCAGTGACATTTCCATGGTCACTATGGTTCATCCCCGTGACGACCATCAAATCATCTCAAGTTCAAGGCTTTTCGACTATTTCCCGTTTTTCACAATCATTCCCAAGTCTTAAATTTTCCTAAAGGTCTCGTTAATTAATCAAAGCATTTCAAGTTGAGTTAATCGAGTTATGAGGTTTATTATCGAAATCCAAGTTCCATAAGTTCTCAAGTTCCAAATTCTAACTATTCAAAGTTTCCCAAATCTCCCAAATATATTCCCCGGGAAAAGTCTAAGTATTTCAAAGAGGGCTAGATCTCAGACCTCATGTCAGGACCTGCCTAGAGTTTCCTCTCAACCCGAAAGATCAACAAAACCAACTCAAATGTCCTACGCTCCGCAATCGCGTCAACATGCACAATTCGATATCAATTCAACAATATTCAGCTCTAAAGAGCGATGCGACAATAATACGGTGCGGGAATCATAAGACAGAAACCAGTAAACGGCCGAAGCCTCTCAGAAAACGGAGACACACGTCTCATATAAGTTCACTCGGCCGAAGCCTCCAGAAAACATTTTCCAATTCAAAGCGATAAACAATATCCAAGCAATATTCAATATCAAGCAATATTCAAGTCGAAGTTATCGACTCCTAGAATACAAATAGCTAGTAAGTAATTTGCCCTAACCTCAGTTGTTCTAGTCTCGCGGTGCAGGTCTCGCTCACAAGCTTGTTCAGTCAATCCCAAAGTTTCCACAATTGAACCTTTGAGCAAACAAAGCAATAATGAATCAAAACAAGTCGATACAGTCGGAACAATCCTAACTAATGTTCGACAGAGCTCAAGAAGCTTCAGAGTACAACATTTAGGCACGAATGGAAGGGCTTTCCCCGAATGGATGAGTTTAGACTCGATTCAAGTTTCGTACAAAAACACTTTATTCGCTAAAACGTGCATAACTCGAGCTACAGAACTCGGAATGACACGAAACCAAAGTCAAAATTTCGACAACGGAGAGAGCTACGCTATAACTCAGGTCATACAGACCCAAAAATTATTTTTGGACACGGTCCCATGGCATATAAGTTTCGGCCACTATCAAAATAGGGTTTCCCGAACTTTTTCTTCGATCTAATTTAATTCCTAGGAATTCTTAGGCGGTATCTAGGCCAGGGAAACTCTCAGAAAAATTATCGGGTCGAAAACTAACACAGGGGTATTTTGGTCAGTGTTTTTAGCCCGAAAACTCAAAGTCGGAATTTTGAGAAATAAATTTGATGAGCGTGTTCGTAACGACATTTATAACAACTAATCCTACTGACACTAAGCTCAGTCGAGAGTTTTTAATCCAAAGAACGAAGCTTTGGCCAAAAATGGGTATTTCGAGCAGAATTGAAACTCGGCGGCAATTCGGCGAGATTCAGCAGAAAACAACCGGATATTCATGCTCTTGGGCATGTAGGCAATAAGTTTAGACACTGAAATCAAGTTATTTGGACAGTTTTACAAAAAGCTCAAAACTTTGAGCACAGAAAGACAAAGAGAAAAACGACAGAATTGACGATCAGATGTAAGGAATAGCATCTATACCTCGAGGTCTACGCGTAGCAACGAACGGTGCAACGATCAGGCAAGAAACGGAGAAAATCACTTCTCCTCCCTCTTCCTCCAAGCTCGCGGGTTCAAGGGTGAAAATGGGTTTGGTTTTTGAAATTTTTTCATTTTCTTGCTATTTATAGGTTTTGGAAAATGCGGAAAAATAAAAATTTCGCGATTCCGATTTCTCCTGCTTATTCCTCTGTGAATTCTAAGATAGGTTCTGGCTACAGAATTCCAGAACTCAAAACAGGTTTCTTGGAATTAAATCAAACGATCCAAAGTCGGTGTAAATCTATTTTACCCGAAAAGTTACTTTTTGCAGTGGTTGTCGGATGAGAAAACTTCCTTCTGAAGAAAGATTGGAAACATCAAGAGAAATGGGTGCGCGCGAGTGGAATCTTCGTTTGAAGCTCCAAATAGAAAAATTCTTCATCGTCCGTTGATTTTTGGTTTCTTGAACTATCAGTGATTTAGTTTCGGCAAACTTCCGAGTATTGGAATTTGACGTTTGTACAACCCAGGGTTTCGTGTCGAAACGCTTGTCATGAAAATGAATAAGAGAAATTCTTATATTCCTCTTGAAGGTTTTTGGAATTTATTCCTATAGTGTTCCAAGGGTTAAATTAATCGATTCCTACGGTTCTTGTCCTAGGCGTTAGCGAATAAGACTCACGCTATAAGTTTCGTCGATTCGAATATTATCCTTAGTCTTTTCCTGAATTATCTCCTTCATAATTTATTCCATCTAATGAACACTTGTTCAGTTTTTTCTTCCTTCAAGTTACATCGAAACCTAATCGTGAATATGAATTTAATTAATTTATTCTGAGCTTAAAAACTTGGGTCTCACATACCTGCTTTTCCGCTTTGTTTTATTTTTGAGTTACTAAAGTGACACCCGGAAATCGGGGTGTTACATTGTGGTATCAGAGCTTGTCGAGTCTTTCGGGAGTCTTTGCCGAATAGGCCTGCTGTGCTAGGTTGTGTGACTCTGCAAAGAGTAAAAATTGATTGTCTGCAGAGCGATTTTCGTTCTAATTGGTTGCATTGTTACTTGATCATATGGAATAGTTTTCTAGTGCTATCGTATGGTTAGGACTAACTGTTTGCTTGGGGTAACAGACGATGGTGAACACGAATCAGTTAGCTGAGATGATGGCCACTATGGCCCAGTCAATGACTAATCAGGCGAACGACAACGCTCAGAGGCGTGCTGTAGAGGAAGCACGCGATCAACACCAGCATCAGAGGGAGGTGACTCTGGATCAGAATAAGGGGCTGAATGACTTCAGGAGACAGGATCCACCTAAGTTCTCGGGTGGTACTGACCCGGACAAAGCGGATCTCTGGATCGAGGAAATAGAGAAGATTTTCGGTGTGCTGCAGACTGCTGAGGGAGCCAAGGTGGGCATGGCAACCTTTCTGATGTTGGGTGATGTTGAGTACTGGTGGAGGGGCGCCAGAGGGATTATGGAGGCAAACCATGTGTAGGTGAACTGGACTTCGTTTCGTGCTGCTTTCCTGGAGAAATATTTTCTTGATAGTGCTCGCGATGAGCGCGAGGCACAGTTTCTGACTCTTCGTCAGGGGAGCATGTCTATTCCGGAGTATGCTGCTAAGCTGGAATCTTTGGCCAAACACTTCCGATTTTTTCCGCAAGCAGGTTGACGAACCCTACATGTGCAAGCGCTTTGTGAATGGGCTGAGGGCTGACATTGAGGACTCAGTAAGACCGTTAGGGATTGTGCGATTTCAGGCATTGGTTGAGAAGGCTACAGAGGTAGAACTGATGAAGAACAAGAGGATGAACCGTGCTGGAACTGGAGGACCAATGAGGTCGGGTTCTCAAGACTACCAGGGGAGAGGTAAATTCCAGAGGAAGCCGTATCAGCATCCGGAGAGGAGAAGTTTTACCCCAGGATCTTATAAGCATTTGACTACTGCCACTCCAGGGGCTAGAAACCAATCCGCACACCCACAGGTGACCTGTTTCAGGTGTGAAAAGACTGGACACTATACTAATGCATGTTTGAACCAAGGGCCTCGATGTTTCAATTGCAACCAGCCAGGGCATTTGGCCGTCGATTGTAGAGCACCCAAGGTGGAGCCAACTATTAATGCTGTGAAAGGAAAGCGTTCAGCTACAAGGGGGAGAGGTTACATCATGAACGGTGAAGGAGCTGACGGGTTAGCTGGGGGTGAGCGCAAGAACGATGGTAACCTTCTAAATATTCTTTTTTATTTCTAGTATAGTATACCCTTCATTACTCTAGTAGTGTGTGCAACACCCCTAACTTGCTCTTACTGTCGGGCTTTGACCTTATAGTTATTACACCTACTAAGAATTTATTTGACTGCTGCTGGTGTTTTAACTATAGAATTTACACGAGGTTTAGAATAACACACTAAGCCTAGAAAGTAGTATTGCACCGATGCGATTATAAGGAAGCCAGAAGCTGAAGAAGGAATCTTAGAGAGATTCTTGATGGGTAGTATACGTATTATTGTGAGGGTGTGTGGTTCCGTATCAGAATCGTTGAGGATGTAATATCAGGATATTTGTGACTACTGGATGATAGGAACTCATTGACTGTTCCAGTGGGTTTTTCTAAATTTCCACCTTCGTTGTATTAGGCCTGATCAACTTAATATTGAGGGGGTGATATTCAGAATCACAGCTGGCAATGGACTTTGATAGAAGGATGTGTAAGATGAATTTGAATCGGTCGAGGATTAGTTTCGGGTTTGGGAGGAAAGTTCGTGTTAAGTAATTGATTTTCTTTGGGAAGGAGTTGTCGTTTTAAGAAATGAATATTCATTTAAGAAGTGTTGGAGAGTTAAATGATATTAGAGGTCCAAACTTAGTGAACGTTTAGATTTTAAGCCAATCGATTTGATCACGAACGCGTGAGACATGAAGTCTTGTCAGGTTCTGATCGAGAGACTAAGTATTGGATTGATTGGAGGATGATCAAGTTACAGAAAGGAAAGTGTTAGTATTAAGATGAATACTTGAGGTTTTTATATTTGGACAAGTTTCGTAGAGTTTAAGAGTGAATGGAACTTTGTTATGGATTTCGGTGATGCATGCTAGAGTTAGCAAGTGAATTTTGCTAAGTTGAATGAGAATCCTAGGGTTAAGATTGACTTCGGGAGTTGAAAATCATGTACGAATAAGAGATTTAGTGGTGTTAGCATTTACGATTGTAGTTAAACCTCAAAAAGTTGAAGGATCGGATGATAAAATGACTAGTTAAGCCCCTTGAGGTATAATTATGATTTGATCTTCTAGAGGATAAGTCTCGATTTATACGAAGTGTTAGGGATTTCAGTAGGTGTAAATTGGGTTGAGTGAGAAAAGTTTTAAGGACGAAGACGATAATAATGGATTGTTAGTTATTAAGATGAAGATTAGCTTATAAGTTGTTGATAAGTTGATGTTAAAGGGAATAAGTTTTGTGAAGGACAAGAAATGAGGACTTAAATCGAGTTTTAATTCGAATAGTGTCTGAGTAGAAGTTTGATTTCTTGGTGTTCGTGCGGATAGTTGCAAAGTTGGAGGTGTTTTAATGGACTACCAGTTTCCAAGGGGATAGCTCGTCTAGGATATCGAACAATCATGAGTGAAGATCACGAGGACAAGTTGAACATTCACTCTGGAATGGTAGAGATGTACCGAGTTTAAGAAGAATTTCGGACGACCGAACGTAAAGCAGCAAGTGGTTAAAATTGTGCGACTGCACGGAGTGCCAACTAGTATTATTTCAAACAGAGACCCGACGCAATTGATCGAGCCAGACAACATGGAGTTGGAAGATGTTTTGTCTTTTGAGACGTCGCCAGTTAGCATTGGGAATAGAAGAGTTAAACAGTCAAGGGGAAAACAAATTGCTTAAGTGAAGGTTATGAGGAACAATGACACAGGCAATACTACATGAGAGTTAGAAGAGAAGATCAAAGAACAATTTTCAGGACTCTTCGCGTAACCCTAAGTTTCGAGGACGAAACTTTCTTTTTGGAGGGTAGTATTGTAAAACCCAAATTTCAGACTTGGATTTAAATAATTATTTTAATTATTTTCCAACCCAAGAGTAGAACCAGTTTAACCGCAAAATGACCTTGTAAAGGATAATGCTGTTTTGGACTACTTGATGAAGAATAACATTCAGGAAATTGCTTGAGGATAGTACTATGTTCAGTATAAGAGTTAGAACGAGCCATTTCCACACCCGACTAAGGTCGAGAGTGTCCGAAAAAGGCTATTTCCGCTCTTAAAGCACTGTTAAATCGAAATTCAAAATCCTTGGAAAAATAAGAAGTTCTCTTTATTTTTCCCTCGACCTGCATTTCTTTTCAGAACTCTGGACTGTACGCACGATAGGTTTCACTTCTCGGTAGTCCGACGACGCTAAATTCCAACTCTGAATGAAGACTTTTTCTATTCGGAGCTTCTAACGAAGTTTCCATCCGGGCTGCCAGATTTCTTTCGACTTTCCAACCTTTCTTCAGAAGGAAGTTTTGTCTTCCGACTTTCACAGCAAAAAGTAGTTTTTCGGGGCAATTTAACTTACACCGGTTTTGGATCGTTTTCTTCAAATTCAAGAGACTTGTTTTGAGTTCTGGAATTCTGTCTCCAGAATCTCGCTTAGAATTCACAGATGAACGTGCTGCAAAAATCGGAATCGCGAACTATTCATTTTCCCGCGATTTCACTCTCCTATAAATAGAAGAAAAACACAAAATATCTCCCATTCCCACCATTTGAGGCCGCGAGCTTGAGGAGAGGAAAGAGAGGAGAGAACTTCGCCGTTTCTTGACCGATCTTCGTGTTGTTCGTTGCTACTTCGCGACATCGAGGTACTCTTGCTTATTCTTACCTCTGATCATTCTTTTTATCGCGTGTCTTTATCTCTTTCTGAGCTCAAAGTTTCGAGCTTTTCGTAAAATTGATCGATTTTCCCGATATTTCTTTTGAACTACCTTCTATAGTGGCCCAACAAGCTAAATCATTCGCCGATGCGCGCCAATTTCGATCGAGTCGCCAAAGATCTGAAAAACTGTATAAAAACCCATTTACGCACATATTGAAACTTTATCTTCGAAAAGCCACAATCCGACTTAGTGCCCTTGGGATTAGTTGCTATAAATGTCGTTGTGAACGACCCCATCAAATTTGTTTTTCGAAATTCCGACTTAGAGTTTCCGAGCTAAAAATCTTGACCAAAATGCCCCTAGTCGCATTTCGAATTCTAAAGTTTTTCTGAGAGTTTCCTTGGCCTAAATATCGCCTAAGAACACCTAGGAATTGAATTGGATCGAAGAAAAAGTTCGGGAAACCCTATTTTGATAGTGGCCGAAACTTATTAGCTATTGTACCGTGTCCAAAAATAATTTTTGGGTCTGTATGACCTGAGTTATAGTGTAGCCCTTTCAATTGTCGAAATTTTGGCGTCGGTTTCGTGTCATTCCGAGTTCGCTAGCTCGAGTTATGCACGTTTTAGCGAATGAAGTGTTTTTGTACAAAACTTGAATCGAGTCAAAACTCATCCATTCGGGGAAATCCTTATATTCGTGCCTAAATGTTGTCCTCTGAAGCTTCTTGAGCTTTGTCTAAACGTTAGTTAGTATTGTTTCGATTGTGGAAACCTTGGGCTTTACTGCGCAAGCTTGTGAGCGTGACTTACACCGTGATTCTGGAGGAAATAGAGGTTAGGGCCACTTACTTACAAGCTATTTGTATTGTAGGCGTCGATAACTTCGACTTGAATACTGCTTGATATTGAAGATTGCATTGAATGTTGTTTATCGCTTTGAACTGGAAAATGTTTTCTGGAGGCTTCGGCCGACTGAACTTATATGAGACGTGTGTCTCCGTTTTCTGAGAGGCTTCGGCCGTTTACTGGTTTCCGTCTTATGATTTCCGCACTGAATTATTGTTATATTGATATTGTTATTGAACTGAGCTATATGCCATTATTTCTGCAGAGTTTATGATGTTTTGCATATGCTCTATTGAATTGCACTGATTTGAGATAGTTCTTGATTACATGATTTCGGATTGTGGGGAAAACGTGATGTTATGCCATGCTAATGACGAGGTTTGGGAAATGTTAGGCAGGCTTTGACCGGAGGTCTAAGCCATAGTCATTTTAGGATCGAGACCTTCCCGGGGAATTACTTGGGTTTATTGGGATCTTTTTACTTATAGAGTTTTGGAACAAAAGAGAAACGAAACTTGACTTCATAAATGAAATTCATAATGCATTAACAAAGGATAGAACATCTTCAAATAGTAATAACAATTTCTTGGAAAAGACTTAGTATCTGAAATAAGTTTGAAAACGGGAAGTGTCGGCGATCCTAGCGTTGTGACTGGGACAGTCACTGAGTGCGGATGACACTCCTTGCTCCTTGAGCATTTGGTTCAGTCTTCAAGAGGATGAGCTGTTGTGACGAGAAGTAACAGAATGCGAGCAGCATTTTCTCTAATCGTTGATGAGTTGTTTGGCCATCGAGATGGTGAGCCAGGGTAACTTGAAAGGTCACTGAGTGCGAGATGCATTCTTTTGCTCGTGGAGCAGTTTGGTTGGCCATCGAGACGGTGAGCCAAAGTGACTAGGAAAGTTACCAAGTGTAACTAGCACTTCCTTGTTTACCTTAGGGTATTGTAGAGACAATGTACTCTAGCTAGACACGCATACCTTGGTGATGATGTTTCGTTGTTTGGCTAACCATATTGCATTCATGCATACATTTCTTGGAAAGTGTGCTGCTTTCCGAAGGACGATCTGAGATCGGACTTCATCGGAGCGAGATGCTTCATTGGAGCGAGATGCTTCACAGGAGCGTGCTGCTTCACAGGAGCGAGATGCTTCATAAAAGCGAGATGCTTTAGCGGAGCGAGATTCTTGGCTCATCCCATCCATCGAGATGGTGACATTTTATCCGGATCATCTTTTGAGCATGACATTGCATTGACACGCCATGCACCTAACTATATTTGTTGATGTGTTGAAGATTCAATTGTCATTTGTGATTTGATGTCGATAAACATCGTTATATATCTTGATGATTTGATGTTGATAAATATGCTATGTATATACCTTAGGGTAGGCAATACATAAGTTATACGTATATATACAACATATATATATACCCCCTTATTCTTCAAATGTTGGTTGTATATCTATTGTATACTGTAAGTTGACCCTAGCGCCTTGGCTCTGTTTGTATGTCGGTGTTTGGGCGGTCGGCCTGCTGCCAGACGTTCGACAGCTGGTTCGTGATGATTCGTCACTCGGGGAGGACCAGGAGCGTAATGACCATTACTGAAGTTTCGACGAGGACCCGAACTGAATGCATGACCAGATGAGGGTTGATGATGGAAGTATAGGGTATGGGTGTTTAGAGCCTACTAAGGTTGGGTGTTAGTGTCATAGCTCTGATTTTCATTTCTTATTTTGGGGCAGGGTAGGTCCCCGACTATTAGCTTTTTGTGTGGTTCTCTTCCATGAGGATCACAGGGAGTTTGTCGGACGTAAGAGGTCCTTTGGAGGCCATTTTGGGCTGACTTACTTTCTTGGAGGGCTGTATTTATAAAACTTATGACTCTGGCTATGGGTCGTACTTGTTTGCCTGCGGGCACCACTTTCAGTTACTTGATGTTACTTTCCGTCACTTGAGGACACTCGTGACGATGATTTTGGATTGTAGCGAGGGCTGTGCTTTTATTGTATATTAGTCGCTGTTAATCGCGAATGGGTTGAGTCTTTATTTCGACAAGTCTTTTTATTTTAAAAAAAGAAAACGAAAAAAATACCTGCTTTTCCGCTTTGTTTTATTTTTGAGTTACTAAAGTGACACCCGAAAATCGGGGTGTTACATTGTGGTATCAGAGCTTGTCGAGTCTTTCGAGAGTATTTTGCGAATAGGCCTTCTGTGCTAGGTTGTGTGACTCTGCAAAGAGTAAAAATTGATTGTCTGTAGAGAGATTTTCATTCTAATTGGTTGCATTGTTACTTGATCATATGTAATAGTTTTCTAGTGCTATCGTATGGTTAGGACTAAATGTTTGCTTGGGGTAACAGACGATGGTGAACACCAATCAGTTAGCTAAGATGATGGCCATTATGGCCCATTCAATGACTAATCAGGCGAACGACAACGCTCAGAGGCGTGCTGCAGAGGAAGCGCGTGATCAACACCAGCGTAAGAGGGAGGTGACTCTGGATCTGAACAAGGGGCTGAATGACTTCAGGAGACAGGATCCACGTAAGTTCTCGGGTGGTACTGACCCGGCCAAAGCGGATCTCTGGATCGAGGAAATAGAGAAGATTTTCGGTGTGCTGCAGGCTGTTGAGGGAGCCAAGGTGGGCATGGCAACCTTTCTGATGTTGGGTGATGCTGAGTACTGGTGGAGGGGCGCCAAAGGGATTATGGATGCAAACCATGTGGAGGTGAACTGGACTTCGTTTCGTGCTGCTGTCCTGGAGAAATATTTTCCTGAAAGTGCTCGCGATGAGCGCGAGGCACAGTTTCTGACTCTTCGTCAGGGGAGCATGTCTATTCCGGAGTATGCTGCTAAGCTGGAATCTTTGGCCAAACACTTCCGATTTTTTCCGCAATCAGGTTGACGAACCCTACATGTGCAAGCGCTTTGTGAATGGGCTGAGGGCTGACATTGAGGACTCAGTAAGACCGTTAGGGATTGTGCGATTTCAGGCATTGGTTGAGAAGGCTACAGAGGTAGAACTGATGAAGAACAAGAGGATGAACCGTGCCGTAGGACTCCAAGGATCGGGAATCCACTTCAAAGAAGAAGGAAAAGAGGGCAAGGGAAGGCGCTACCTCGACACTGCTGCAGAGAATTTCAAAACACCTCAGATAGGTCCAGGCGTGGGGGTGAATTTGGCAAGGAGAAACATTGATATCACACAGCACTTGGGTGAGAAATGGGGAGAAAGGGAGTTTAATGCCAAGATCCAGAAACAATTACTCATATACGAAGAAGAAATGGGAGTACTTGGGGTTATTGAACGCGCGGTGTTGCCAGGGGCGGTCTTGGTCCCGGCACCCGGTGGTGCGAAGGAGGTTCTCTAACAACGGGGTGCTACAAAGACCGCCAGCCCTACGGATAAGGTCGGAAATAGAGTCGCTGGTGGAAAGCTCCGACGGCTGGTCAAAGATTCCTTGGTTAGGAGCATTCTGGACGGGGGAAGGGAGAGTGGCGAAGGTTTCCAAGCGATGAGCTTTGATTTCCTCCATGGAGGAAAGGGCTCCTGTTGAGGGCATCGTTAAAAAAAGAAAAGGATGAAGAGAGAAGGGATGAAGAATTAACCGGAAAAAGGCTGTGTGAAGGAGAGCAAGAAGGGCCAGAGTTTACAGGGTCGTTGAAGGAAAACGGTACGAGAGCCAGGAACGGGTATGAGGGCAGTTGGCAATAAGTGCTGAATGATAGAGCAAGGGGGAATTTAAAATTTAGGGTGAGTAGCGGTTGGGAAATCGTGTCCCATCGTGACAAGATGAAATGATTACTCAGGGGAGCGTGACGCGGATTTTGGGGAACGAGAACGGCACATTAAATGAAAAATTACAACGGCTGAAGCTCATTGATTTGAATTCAAATTGACAGGCTTTATTATGATTTGAAGGGACACATCGGAGATAGCGGTTGAGATTCTACAGATTCGTTGACCTTTGTATTATTTCAGTACATTACATGTGGCTTACACGCGTCAAGCCATCATGGTCCATGGCGATCACTGCTGAAGCGGGGCGGGGGAGCCAAACACTGTCGCCACAATCCCACTTGTGGACTCGTGGGACCGAAGAAACTTGCTAGGGAAACCAAAAAATTAGTCTTAGGCTTTAGTTACCGAGCCATGTTGGCAATGGTCTGAGTCATTAGGCTTTAGCGTTAGTTAGTTTTCTCATAATCCTCGCCTCAGGTTTCTTCTTAAAGACATACTCAGCTCTCATGCTTCGAGCTCGGTGTCTTGTGGACTGGGCGAGACCCTAGGGTCCCTCGCCCAGGCGCGCTAACCCAGGGCGACGTGCAAGCCAGGAAATTGGGCTTTCTCCCGAGAGGCCCAACTGGCCCATTAAGAGAAGTTAGGGGCGCCAAGCTCAACCCTCAAACCTATAAATAGGGGACGGTTACCAATTGTAAGGGACTCTTAGCTCATTTGAGAAATAACAAGATTGGAATTCAGTTACTTTCTCTCTCTAAGCGGTTATGCTCTTACTTTCTCTAAATTCTCACATCACGATCCTTTCACTCTAGGTACCATACCTCATCTTTATGTTCTTGAATAGAACATGACTACTTTATACATTAAATGTGTATTAAAAGTATTTGAATGATTAATTTTCTTTTTATAAGACTTTTATGATATATTATGCATAAAATGACAATTAAATTTTTTTGTTGAAAAATAATTTTAGTTTTGGAGGGATGTTTCATGTCTAGGAGAGTGACACGTGACATAGGCTTTTCTAGATAAAAAAATTTCTCTAGATAAAAAAAAAACATTTCTTTACTTATTTGTTTTTAATTAAATTTTGTTAACTTTTAAAGTAGTTTTTGCTTTGTTATTTTTCATGTAATAGTATGCAAAAATTATTAGCATTTGGTTATTGAGTATAAACGATACCATATTGTAATTCAATAATTATTTGTAGTCATTAATTTAATTTTTATTGCAATGAATTTTTTTTAGAAACGTCAATGACTTTAAGTATTGATTGTGGTTATTTATTTCAATTATAAAAGGTAAAAAATTTAGTAATGGTTTGAAAAATAAGAATTTTTTTTATTTGTATAAATTTCGAAATATGCAAAATATAAAAATCAAGAGTAAAATACACTCCCCTCCCTTTAAGTTTGCCAAAATGACACTCAGCCTCATTCTTAACCAAAATCTACACTCCACCGCACTCAATCTAACAAGTTAACTACATGTTAAAAGATGCTAACAGAATATTCTCTTTAATTCCAAACTAATAAATTTAAATATTTAAATAATAATAAAATTAAAAAATTCCGTTTATTACTTTTTATTTCAAAAAAGATATTTACAATTAAATATTTTCACAATGTTGTATAGGAATATCAATAACATTTAAGTTTACAAATATAAATTTAGACTAAACAAATACTTCTATTTTTCTTTTAACTTGTTTTCATGATTAATTGTACTAACAAAATTTCATGATTAATTAGATGATATTTATTCCCATGAAAAGCCCAAAAACAAATTTATGATTGTTCTAGTCACCTTCTCAATTAGTATATTATTAGCTTCATAGATTGGTTGCACTTGCAACATGCAATATTATCTTAGCAAATAAAATGCGAAATGCAACAAATAACAGATGATTATTACGTGAGGTGCTTGGTCTACTAGAATAACTGAATGAGGTATAGTTTCATATCTAAAAAAAAAGATTTAAATTCTTAGTAATTTCAATCACATGATGTTGTATGTCCTCCAATGATAACTCAAGTGGTAAGAGCTTGGGGATATATGAGTTGGGTATGGGCAGTTGCAATTTATCTTTTCAATGTACCAATATAAAATTAAAATATAATTCATATATCTTGAAATTATATAATCCAAGATGAATTTTATGAAGAAAAAAGTCATATAATATCATAAATTATATTGTGAGAATATTTGCAGCTTTCGTCAACATATAATACAGTAAAAAGTTTAAAATAGATTATTATAAAAATATTAATCGTAAATTTCTTAAACTTTTTTAAATAAAAATAATAATAAAAGATTTTTTTATTATTTGAAAATTTAAATCTATTAGTTTGGAATTAAAGAGAATATTCCGTGAGCATCTTTTAAGATGTAGTTAACTTAGTGGAGTTGGTGGGGTGGAGTGTAGATTTTAATTAAGAATGGGGCTGAGTGTCATATTGGCAAACCTCAAGGGAGGGGAGTGTATTTTACCCAAAAATCAATGATCCACAATAAAAGTATTAATCTATTTAATAAATTAATTTTTTTATTCCCAATATTGGTTTAAAACTCACATCTAATTATGAAAATATTGATTTCAAAATAAATATGCAATTTTTTTAAACAAACCTTAGCATTTATGAGGAGCATGTCTATAAAGTCAGGTTGATCAAGCTGCTTTGCATTGGGGACCCTCCATAGTCATCGTATTCTGACAACTATCTTCCAAACTTTTGATTTTGGACATAGATTCGAATTCTGAATTCATAGTGTGTTATCTCTGAAGTCACTAATAACATGAATGAAAAAGATGATATTTTGCTATAAAAGAACACGATATCAATGGTTATATTTATATTTAACTGTTATTGGCTTGTATAGTTACTAACAATTTTCGTTGAATTTATAAAGGAATAAGAATATACCCATCAGACTTTTACGTCAGCAATTGAAAAATAAACCGTATCATATATGAGCATTTATTCAATGAGAATATTACTTGTAGCAAATCATTTAGAAATTGAAATAAAACACGGTATATTGTTTGACATTTTGTATGTGTCATTTATGTAGCAATAAGAAATTTTGAGCATTTAAGCAAAATTTCATATTTTTGGCATTTATCACAATTTTGCATTTAATCCAATGAAAAATGTTTTGAATTTCCTATTTTTAGCATTTATCACAAGCAAGTCTGAAATGTTCTTAAATTCTACCCCTAGGTTTGATATCTTATTTTGCATAAAATTGCAATACATAGATAAAGAACACAAATACCCAATTTCCATTGAGGTCTATACCATGTAATTTGATGAGAGCTAGTGCTATCGGTTCAAGGAAAAGGATGCTGCTAGCTGGCATCTTATGTGAAGGCTGAAGCTAAGAATGCAATGGAATCTAAGGGGGAAAATGGTGCTACTGTGTGCCTTCATTCATTAATTGTATTTTCATGTAATAGAGGGAAAAAAAACTCTATGGAAAAATGGTGGTTAAATTCTATGTTAAAGTTAATCCCTTCGCTAAGAGTAGATTAATTTACCAGGATTTATATTATGAGTGTCTGTTTCATAACATAGCAAAGCATACAGAAGCAAACACTTAAAAATAACATAATTTATATCAAAATGGGGAAAACTATCTCCTTCATCATAATCTCGACAGAGGATGTTTAGAAAAGAATCATATACATCAAGCGCAAATCCAAACCAAGTTTATAACTTAGATAAAGGAGGAAAAGATAAACCAATAAATGATCTCCCTCCACCTTCAATCTTTCCCGAGGTGTTCCTCCTTGCTCCTCAGCTTCCACGACACTCTAACGTCACCACAACAAGTCTAAAATATGTTGGAGTGAGTTTTCCCCAAATTCTTTAGTTTGAATGACCTAGGAACCCTTTTGATATACCAAACAATTCATTTAGGCCTAATCTATACATCATATACGAGCTTCTACAAAAGGCACGACCATGCATAACATAGCCACGACACTGTTCAATTTAATATTCAACTGGCTCATAGTGTGAGCTCATTGTTTCAACATATATAGATATCTTCTTAACGATCAAACCACTCAATTTAAAGATCTTTAAGTTTGGAACACTATATCCAAATTTGAGCCTGATCCAAAGATGAAAGAATCTACATGAGCCAATCTACGATGTGTGTTCAGAGTAGGCAACTTGCTGAATTCACAATTTTTACTTGTTTTTCTTGCGTATTTCTCTTTTTCCCTACTTTGACCTGTTTTTTGCAAATGCATCATACAACATATATATATATATATATATATATATATATATATTAAGGAACAAAACCATATATGCAAAACATAGTAAAAATCATGTTTATTTTACGTGCACCAATACTTCCACACTTGCATTTTGCTTGTTGTAACACTCTAATTTTCGTAAGGGAATTGCCATTGTGAATAATTCGGAATTCAACATGCTAAATTATTTTAAGCTCTGTGAATTAATCATGTTTTTTTACGTGCATCGATATTTCCACACTTGCATTTTGCTTGTTGTAACACCCTAATTTTCGTAAGGGAATTGCCATTGTGAATAATGCGGAGTTAAACATGCTAAATTATTTTAAGCTCTGTGAATCATAGGCAATTTTTTTCTGAACAAGAATGGATAAATAAGTTGGAATGCAATTAGTTGCATACCCATGAGAAGTCCTCATAATACTTATGAATGCCTGAAGAGGCATGGTAAGGAATACTTGTAATGAGAAGTCGACATAATACTTGCGAGTGCCTGAAGAGGCATTGTAAAATTTACCTGTAAGGAAAAGTCTTCACAATGCTTGTAAGGAGAAGTCTTGAGAATACTTGTATGGAGAATTCTTTGAAACCTGACTGTTTTAGTTAAAAGCTTGGTGGATACCAAGGACTGGACATAGCCCTTTACTTTAGGGCGAAACAGGATAATTATATGTGTGCACTTTCTACTGCTCTACTGTTTGCTCACTGACTCAACAGACGATACATTTCTCTAAAGCATTTAGTAGAAATAATGAAAATCCAGTCAATCTCGAATAAATTTCATAGACAAGATCTTACCCCCTATTGTGTCCCTTAGATTTTCCTCACATCCAACCTACTGCCATGGTAGAGTCACCCTCTATCAATATCCAGGACAGTGAATCTATTTGCAAAATAATGGCGAGTACTATATAGCCTACACCTCAGCTTCGTGAGCCCAAAGATCACCAATTGCTTTGGTTAATAACCCCATCATTTAACCCCCTAGATGTCCTCAACATACAACCAATCTCACTTACACCCGGAGTGCCTCGAGAGGACCCATCAATATAGAATTCAATGTAATAATTTATTAAAAGTAATTAGGATTAAGACTTAAACTTATTAATAATAATTATAATAACTCATCGTATTTTGATTAAAGTTTAAAATACAAGGTGAAATGAAGGTTTACACATGAAAGAATATTTTGTATACAACTACTTTCAATAGAAATGTTTTAGCAAAATTTCAGTATTTTTTTTATGATTGTACAATAGTTTTAAGAGTATGCATGTGTGTGTATATATATATTATATAACATATTTGCACTGAAAAAGGAACCATATTATGCAACCTTTTGCCAAAATAAATTTTACTTTTTTTTTTAATATTTCATTGATTCAAAAAGCATCACTAAATGTTTTACATAAAAGATGCATGGAAAGCTCGTATACCTGCAAATAAACCACCAATATAACTGTAACATGTTGAATTTAATGTATGAAATAATGACCTAGAATCAATCAATATTTTAAAATAAAGTTTATACCAAACCTTAACCAAAGGAGGTCGAAGCCTCTAGCTAGTTCAATTCAACATCGATCGATCATGTTTTCAAACCAAGCAAATAATGAGTTTAATGAAAGGTACCAAAATAAATAAATAAAACCCAAAGCATGAAAAAATCCTAATGAGTCATACTCATACTCCTTAGGTGAATCTATAAACTCTATATGTAGTTCACACAAGATTAGATATTCTTCACCCAACAATCCATCCGCTGCAATATTCAAAACAATATACTTCATATTTCCCTTCCACTTTCCTTGGAGTATCCGTTGTCACTCTCCATGTTTGCAGAAAATTCGTCCAGTTTATCAGTCAAAACAATTTCTTGATCCTCCAACAATGATAGAAATTGGTTTGTGTCAAAATCATCAAGGCATGGAATTTCATTCATCTTACTCATACCTTCTTGAAAAACACTGCTTGAGATAAGATCTTCTCCATATCTAACACAATTTCGTGCTCCTTGATTTTCTGTACCAGTCATGGAAGACACCCCATTGAGGAGGACATTATTCTCAACAGGAGTTCCAAAATTATTATATGGCTCAAGACCTTGGTAGTTATTAGAAATTGGGAGGCCTATACTCAACCACAAAAGCTAGCTCAAGAGTTGAGGTTTGCACAACCCTTATAAACAATTGATTGGCTCTCTAGCCAATGTGGGACTTCTAACAGTAGTTACTCAGAAAAGAAGGGCTAGGGTTTTTCTTGTCAAATAACTTTTGATTATTTTGAAAGGCTTGTAATGCTTGAGATTCCAAGGCTGGAATAAACATTGACTCTTCCACTGTAGCATCCAGGTCTGGAAAAGTACTTATTCCTCCATAGCCACAAAAATTATTTTCTTCTATTCCAAATTCAGCTCCACCACCATTCAATCCATCAACGAAAAAAGTGTTACTTGAAGCAACATAATCATTCATTATTTGTTCAATCGGGAAGCTTGAAGAAATTTCTTCATGGTTCGGAAACATTTTTCTCTCCATGACATCTCGCGGGTTATTACCATTATCATCGGAATTCCTGCCCCTCCATCTTGTAACTGCGACATCATATGCTTTTGCAGCTTCCTCCTCAGTATCTGATTGTTTGGCATGAACAAAATTTATACATCACAAAAGACATAACTATATTCAAACATATATAAAATCCAATTTTGTTTCATTCACAATTAAAATATTTTCACTCATTTTCCACCTCTATTTGTTTTATCACTCTCATCTTTTACAATTATATCACTATTCACATTGAAGGTATCATGTAAGAATATAAAAGTAATAGAGAATTCAATCTTTATAATATAAACATAATTAGTAATTTAAATTCACTAAATTAAATATCAAATAATTTCTTTATAAAAAAAAGAGTAAAATATAGTGACCAACAAATAAAAATACATAAAAGAAAAGAGTAGGTTCAGTGCAATCCAACATGGCTCCCTAACCAACTTAACCCGCAAGTTAAGCAATTCAATCATCTTCTAACCAGAATAAATATTAGTCAGCTATTTTTACTACTCAATTAACCTATATGTGAGTAGGGTTAAGTCAGATTAGTTCATGCGGCAAAGACCATACTTACGGCTGTAGTCGTAATCATTAATTTTTAAAGCAATGGGCATAATGAGGTCATAAATTTGACCGTGATGAAGTAGAAGAGTCTTAAGAAACCATGATATAAAGGCTATAATTACGGTTGCGCAGACCCTAGTTTTGAAAAAAAAAAAGGAAGGTTTAAGAATGTGAACTTACTAAATACTCCCAAGTCTAGAGCTGGCATTCCATTAGAATTTTTCAATCTTGCTTCCCATTTGTTCTGGGAGTTTCTGTTTAAGGTAAGCACGAGCATGAGAGAGAGAGGGAGAAAGAGAGCAGGTCGAAGAAAATAAGCAACTAATTAGGAGTGCAGGAGATGGCTTTACAATATATATTTGCAAACCTTTTTATGCCAGTATAACTCGCGGACTTAGCCTTCTTCTTGTCCCTGAAATAGTCCACACTCCAATCAATTGTGAAAGTCTCCAGTTTGATCATAACTAATACCAATATTTGAAGAATTTCATCATTTCGAGTATAAAATATCAGTATGCTCTCACCAAAAAATTTAACATATTTTGAGTAGTACTGGTTGCATGAAAATAAGGACTAGCACATATATTATTATATACCAATAAGTTCATGCTATTAGACAAGTAACATGCTTTATTTATTACCTTCTAAGAGAAAGAATACAATCGTCTACGCTCATTGTTTTCATTTTTGAGATGTCCTCCATATAGGAATTCGCCTGAGATTAATAATGCATATAATTACGAGACACAAATAGTTCAACTAACTTCAATCGAGAAAGAAATCTAAAATACATACATAATACCAAAAGTAAAAGTTATGAACACATTCTACAATGTATATACCAGAAAATTTGTTTTTGCGGAATCTCCGCGCATCTTAATGGAAATTAAATCATGAGCTCTTGCTGCTTTAGTTTCACTTGCAAATGCTCCTGCAAACATCCCCACCACCAAACATCATATCAGAAAAGATAAAAAGAAAAAGATAGTAGCAAGGAAGAAGTTGATTCATGTTGTCTTACTAACTTTTTCATTAACACATGTTGATCCAACAAGAGGGACTCGAGATGACTCACTTTGACATCTTTAGGTATATAAGATTTTAAATTGAATAACAAAATGTACTACACACACTAGAGATAAAAGATTTCTCATATATTCTATATTTTTTTTCTGCCATGGACAAGGCAAAACCTTTTTCACGAAATAAAACAATTTTCATGCAAATTGATTTTAATAATAGGGAGCGTATAGGAAGTAACACATTCCAAAAGCTATCTTTTTATAAAAAGTAAAACCAGGACCCATGGCGGACCATTTTTGACATAGTTAACCATAAAATTCCCTATATCCTAGATGTACT